>NW_007258159.1:894932-920144 GCF_000164805.1 Carlito syrichta | reverse complement strand
GAGCCCAGCAGTCAAGGCTGCGGTGGCTGGGAGCGGCCACTGCACTCCAGTCTGGGTGACAGAGTGAGACTCCAACTCAAAATAAATAAATAAGTAAATAAAACAACTCTGGTCTTCTTTGGCTGAATATAAAAGCATTGTGCTTGCCTTTAGCGGTAGGTGACATTTCTAAATTATTTCCCTTGTGGCTTTATAGGATGAAATATGGCCCCCAAACATATCAGGCCCTAATCCCTGGTGCCTGTAAATGTTACCTTATTTAGAAAAAGCGTCTTTTGCAAATATGATTAAGTTAAGAATCTTGTGATGAGGTGATGACCTTGGACCAACTAGGTGAGCTCTGAATGCCGTCATGTGTATCCTTACAGGAGGGCAGCAGAGGGAAGCTGGCATACACACAGAGGGAAGGCAATGTGTTCGTGGAGGCAGACACCACAGTAATGTGGCCACAAGCCAAGGAATGCCAGCGGCCCCCAGGATTTGCAAGATGCCAGGAATAGCCTCTTCCCTGGAGCCTCCAGAGGCAGGATGGCTAGGTGGAAGTCCTTGATTCCAGTCCCATTCTGGTGGTCTCAGACTTCTGGCCTCCAGACCGTGGGAGAATAGATTTCTGTTGTTTTAAGCCACCCAGGTTGTGGCAATCTGTTACAGTAACCATAGGAAACCCATATGATGAGTTTAAACTCATCATAGCCACAGTGAACTAAATACATTGTTGGCAAACCTCAAATGACTTGGAGGTTCTGATAGTTCCCCAGACTGAGAACTTGATGTTGCCAAATGCACCCAATTAACAGAGAGGAAAACTGAGGTCCACAAAAAGGCAGAGACTTGCCCAAGACCACAAAAGTAGTTACTGTCAGTGGCAGGACCAGAACCCAAGAACACCAGCTCTCCGTCCTCTCATGGCCCCAGACCATCTCCTCTCACCCCTCCTTCACCCATCTGGGGAGAAAGAAGGGTCTGGAGAGGTCTGAAGAGGCAAGCAGTGAGATTGGGCAGGCTAGAGAAAGCCTGGAGTGGCACATCAGGGGCTGGGAGCTTATCCAGTAGATAAGACGCAGACATTCTCGTATTTTTCTTTCTTTCTTTTTTTCCTCCTTTGAGTAGGAGTCTCACTCTGTTACCCAGGCTGGAGTGCAGTGGCATGCTCATGGCCACTGCAGCCTCGACCTGATGGACTCAGGTTATCCTTCCACCTCAGCCTTCCAAGTAAGTAGCTGGAACCACAGGCATGCGCCACCATGCCCGGCTAATTTTTTTGATTTATTGTAGAGATGAGGTCTCGCCATGTTGCTCAGGCTGGTCTTGAACCCCTGAATCCTCTCGCCTCTGCCTCCCAAAGTGCTGGGATTACAGGTGTGAGCCATGTCACTTCCCGAGACCATGAGAAGTATCTGGTCTGCTTTATATGGCCTTAAGGAAAAGACAGTGTTTTATACAGTACTCTCCATAACCCTCAAATTGGAATCAAATTGAGCATCTGTCAGTCAAGGGAAGCATCTGGTGGGGGAGGACAGAGGGGACAGGAAGGGGACAAGGACCCGGGCAGCAAGAGGTCAGTGGAGGCCAGCCTTGGAACCTCCAACTCCTCAGCTCTGCTGAGGATTAGCCCTTGCCATGAGCAGAAGTCGGAGGCAGATGCAACCAAGCATAAGCCCATACACACGTTTATGTGCACGAGTGAGCTCGAAGCTCACATTGGGTCAAGCACACACACATGTGAACATATGCTCATGTACATGCTCGCACACATGAGGGTACATAGGCACATTCGAGGTGCTGGAACCAATTCTCGCCAGGAAAAGCGATTCACAATTCTCCAGTTGCCCTTTGGATTACACGTCAAGTCCAAAAGCCAAATGGAGCGCGTAGCCATGATTTATTCTCCTGGCATCCCAGCTCCTGAGTGAGCCCATATCCTGGCGTGAAAGCCAGTGCAGCAGGGACTCATGACATGTCCTCTGCTGATGAACCTGCCGGGGGGCTCCCTCCCTCCATTTCCTCCCTGGGCCTGACTTCCTTTCCCCCCACAACATTAAAGACCCCCAACCCCCCCCCAAATGGCTGGCCCAAATCTCCTTGAATGATCACCAAACTCCAATGCTCCAGGATCTAAGAAGCTTTTTTTTTTCTAATTATTTTTGAATGGAGAGAGAAATGTCTAGTTTAGAAGGGGAAGCGAGGGTTGGGTGCAGCAGCTAACCTGGGAAATGAAATTGCTTGGGCCTCTAGCTTTGATTCCAGAAAAGCCATTGCCTGGGTGAGAGGGAGACAGACACATGAGAGAGTCCGCCAGACATCTGGGACAGAACAGAGAGTGCAGGGCACATGGGAGAAGGTGATGGCAGATTGGGACCACAGGGCCCTGACCCAGAGCAGACAGGCGCAACTTCAACATGGCCACCTGGGAGGCAAGGACTGGAGAGCACTGGGCTGGCACTGAGGGAGGAAGTACGGGCTCTGGGGAAAGAAATGCCCATGACCATGACTCTGTGTTGAGGTTTTGTTGTGCTGTTGCTGCTTTTCCAGAACCTTCCTAAATGGTCTGGAGGCAGCCAGGGCTGGTGGTCAACACCTGGCAGGACCAGGAAACCATGATTTCTGTGTCTGGCACAGCCTGGCACGTCCACCTGGAGGCGCCTGCCTAGGGCTGGGGCAGGTATCCAGGCCAGGGAGACCCCAAGCCTTCAAGTCTAGCCTCTCCCTCGTCTCTCAAAACATATGATATGGAGACAGCTCGGGATTGGGGCGATGGGGCTTGCTCCCACCATGAGGACGTAACCTCCTCACGGTCCTGCCTCCGTTCTGCAATGTTAGGTGCTCCTTCTCTAAGGTGTGACTCCCTGCCAGGCTTAGAGTCTCAGGGGCATGGACTGTCCTATTCATCCCTAACCCCAGGACTGCCCAGACCAGACCTGGATGCAGACAATGCCCCGTGTACTCTCATCATCCTGGGAGAGGTGAGGGGATGTCCATCAAGGGCCGCTGAGCCCTGCATACAGACTTCATTAGAAGCTCTCGAAGGTCCCCTCTCCTCCAGGATCCAGGAGGCACTGCCTTGTAGGGCCCTTGGGGTGATAAGCAATGAGAACCCAGTGTGAATCAGTCAGGCACAAAGGAGATGGTACTGGGTCACAAAACCAGGTGGCAGGGAAGGCAAGGGCGGCAGCAAGCCTTGTGGAGACTACAAGTGAGACTCCCCAGTCACAGCCTCCCTCTTGGTCTCTCCTTTCTGCTTCCAGTGGCAACTGGTCTCCTTTTTCAGACCAGTCGCCCCTCCAGGCCAGCATCTTGCCCGTGGGCAGCCCCAGGGCTCCCTCTGCCCAGTCACCTGCAGATGAAAAGTTCTCTTTACATTTGTAAAGGACGCTGATTGGCCAGGTTTGGGTCATGTGTCTGTCTGTGTGGGTGGAGTTTTTTGTGATTGGCAGGTCCCTGAGAAACTAAACTTTGTTACCAGAAGGGAGTAGGGTTTGACAATAGGTATCTCAGACCTCCTGTGACATCCTCTCCTCTTCCCCTGAGCTGGCAGGAGTGGGAGTTGGGGAGATATAGGTGGGGAAGGGGTACAGGTGGCACGCACGACTATCACTTCTCCTCCTGCTCTGTCACCCATCGGATCAGCTCTCAAAGCCTCTTTCTGGCATTTAGGTCTCTTAACAACTCATACCGCCACCCACCCTACTACCTCTCCAACTTCCCCCACCCCAAACCCTCCCCTCGGCCAGGTCACTTCTTCACACAAAGCAGAGTGGTTACCAGAATGGTTTCTGGAGCTAGATTGTCTTGGGTTCAAACCCTAGCCTTGCTGCCAACTAGCTGTGTGACCTTGGGCAAGTTATTTAACATCTCTATGCCTCAGATGTTGTGAGGATTCATTAAACTCATCCATGCACAAGCACTGGGAACAATGCCGGGTCACAGTTGGCCCTCGGGAAGTGGGAGCTATTCCCGTGGCCTCTGTCTTGTTTGCACCAATCCCAGAGCACTCTGACTTGGGTCTAGGCATGCTAGGATGCTGGGACAGGCTTGGAGCCCTCCCTCGCACGACAACCAAGCCAATAGAAAGAGGAATATGTGTGTGCCCCTGGAGACCAGCCCTGATGGGGCCACACAGACACAGCCTTCCTCCCAGCCACGGGTCCCTCCCGGAATCCAGGAAGTCCCTGTACCCGTGACATCACACCTTCACCCACAAAAATAACCCAAAGATCTCAACAGCCTAGGTGCAGCCGGCTCCATCAGATGCCAGGCTGCGAGTGTGGGCCAGCCTCTGACAGACACATGGCACCCCTCCTTTCTGACCCCAGAGCAGGAGATGTGCTCACCCTTTGGCAGAAAGTGTCTGAGGCTGGGAGAGGTGGGAAGACAGACTCAGGCGGAGTCGGGATTCTGCAGATTTGATTCTGAAAACTGGCACCCGCCAGGGTCCTGTGTCTGCTGCGGTGTCCCTCTTGGCTCTGGAACTGGCTGACTGCCCCTGCTCCTGCCCTGTTCCTCCCTCTCCCAAGTCTATCTCTGAGAGGAAGTGCCCTGGGCTACGGATGGTGGGCAGGCAGAGGGAGAGTAACGGGGGTTTCAGAAAGACACACACAGGCTAGTCAAGGACTGTTGGGTCCAATCACGTCTCCTCAGAGCCTGGCGGCGGCGTGGCTCAATCCTCAGCTCCTCTGAGCCTGGCAGGCTGAGCTCCACTGCCTCCCATGGGGCTCCTGGGCTCAGGGTACCACGAGCGCCCCACCGACTCTGAGTGAGCCCGGGATCAGAGCAGGTGCCCACGGTGCTCCTGGGCTCAGTGTGGGGCCGGGGATGGGTCAGGGCTTGACATGGGTCCTCCCCGTTGGGGAGGCAGACGGGCAGATGGCAGGCTGGGGCCATCCGTGGGTGCCAGGCCCCCAGGCCTGCTGCTCTGCAGCCCCTGGAAGGATCTGAGAAGCAGCAGTGGCCTGAGGGAACAGCCAGAACAGTCGTGTGTGTGTGTGTGTGTGTGTGTGTGTGTGTGTGGTGTGTATATGTTGAATATGTGGTGTGTGTGTTGTGTGCGTGTGTGTGGTATGTTTATGGTATATGTGTATGGAGTGTGTGTTTATAGTTGTATGGGTGGTGAGTGAATGTTGTGTGTAAGTGTATGTTGTGTGTATATTGTGTGTGTAGTGTGTGTATAGTATGTATGTGGTGTGTGTATGCTGTGCATATCTTGTTTGTGTGTCTGGTATGTATGGTGTGTGTGTAGGTGTAGATTGTATGTGTGTTATATGTGTATGGTGTATTGTATAGTGTGTGTATGGTATGTGTGGTGTGTGGATGTTGTGTATCTATGTAAGGTATGTATATGATATGTGTGGTGTGTGGATGTTGTGTATGGCATGTATGTGCACGGTATGTGTGTATGGTGTATGGTGTGTGTGTATGCTCTGTGTATGTATGATGTGTGTGGTGTGTATCTTGTGCATGTGAATGGTGTGTATGTGTATTGTGTGTATTTGGTATGTGTGTGGTGTGTGTGTATTATATGTGTGCATAGTGTTATGTGTATGGCATGCATATATGGTGTATGTGTATGTTGTGTGTATGATATGTATGTGTGTATGTTGTGTATGTGTATGGTGTGTGTGTGTGGTGTATGGTGTGTGTGTAGTGTGTACCCATGTGTATGGTGTGTGTGTGTTGTGTGTACACACACAGAAGCAATAGGATGTAGCAAAAGTTTGGGAGTCTGCATGTGCTCACAGGGAAGTGTGACTGTGTGACTGTGTAGCCGTGTGTGGCCATGTAAGGCCGTGTGCATGGGTGTGTGTGAGATGAATTCTGAGTGCTCACAGGTGAGTGTAGGGTAACATGATAGGAGTGGGGGTGTCCATGCGTGTGCTGCTGGGACTGAAAGCCAGGGAGGCTGCCTGGAAGGGGAGGCAGTGAAGGTCAACCCCCTTCCCCTCATACCCATTTCTCTCTCTCCTGGCAGAGTGTGGGGCCGGATCACTCCAACGCCAAAGTCTCTCTAACTTGGGACCTCATTACAGAATTATTTTTTTCCATCAAAAGATGTGCTGAAACAAAACAGTGTCTGGCTTCAGCAATTATTGAGCCAGCCTGCCTTCCCAGGGCTCACACTGGAGGGCGGCTGGTGAGGCTCAGGGCATGGGAGGTCGACGGGGCCCCTAAATGGTAGGAAGAACCTCCCATGACCGCCCAGGGAGGCAGCCTCGCACCAGGGGAACCTGCACCTCCCCACCTTTGCCTGTACTGCACCCACTGCCTGTGTGTTCTGGAAGGTTCTCTCTCCCCTCCCCATGTCCAGTTGAAGAACAGCTCCTCGCCTCCAAGTGTTAGTGCCCCTGCCATCTCCATGAAGCCCCCTCTGGCTCCTTTCCCCTCCTCACCCCACGGCCCTTGCCACCGTGAGTCACTACCTCTCCCACTAACTAGGGTTTCCTTGCACAGACGGTTTTGGCCGGTTCCTTAACCCAGGGCCTAATACACAGCATGCCACCTGCATGCCCCGGGCACTTGACAGGGAGTGTCTTTTTTGTTTGTCTTAAGTTGGTGTCTCACTCTGTCGCCCAGGCTGAATGGCTCAATCATAATGGTCACGGCTCACAGCAGTCTCGACCTCCTGGGCTCCCACCTTAGCCTCCCCGGAGCGCGTGCCACCACGCCCAGCTTTTTTTGGTAGAGGCAGGCTTTTGTTATGTTTCCCAGGCTATTCTCTTCTCCAACTCCTGGGCTCAAACGATCTTCCTGCCTCAGCCTCCCAAAGTGCTGGGATTACGGGCATGAGCTACCGTGGTGCCCGGCTCAAGGAGTATCTCTTATATTCCTCAAAACAACCTGTGAGCCCAGTCCTCTTTTTGACTTCCCCATTCTAGAAAGGAGATTGAAACCCACAGTGTCCAGGAAGTGAGGTGGGCATTGAACCCATGTCCTTCTGACATCAGAGCCCAAGACCTTCACTATGATGTGATGGTATACTGTCTCTCAACAGAGGTGCAAGTTCTGGACTCCAGGTCAGGAGGCCTGAGACCCACCCTGGCTGTGCCTGGCTCTTGGTAACCTGGGGCCTCGACTTCTCCATCTGCAAAATGGGAGCACAGATGCTTCCAGCTCTAAAGGCATAAACCAGTAGCAGAAAAGGCGATAATCATATTCTCCAGTTGGAAGATTGTTTGTTCTTTGCTTTGTTTAATTACAGCCTCTGCCCGTGGCCTCTGGGGCTTGGCTGAGTGGGGCAGGTGTGAAACTAGCCAGAGCTTATTACCTCCCAGTGCCTGAAGCTGAGATCACAGACACTAGGGTTCAGTGCACCCTCCACCCAGGCACCTCTGCGGTTTATGCCACCCAGCCCAGGATCTAGCATCCGAGGCAGGGCAGGGCTGGACCTGAGACCATGGACCAGATGCCACCAGATGCAGAGAGCCCTCTTCTCCAACTCTCCGGAGCCTGTCACACTGGTTCCCCCAAAGCTTAGGCAGAATCCTGTGCCGTCTCCTCGGTTCCTCCAGGAGAGCCAGGAACCCCAGTTCCCAGCTGGGCAGGAGGACTGTGGGAGGCTGTACCCAGAACTCGGCTGTCTGAGCACCCAGCTGTGCCCATGCCACCCCGGGCATTCCCAGACAAGGCTGCCCACGCCACCCAGGTGCTGGATAAAGGAGCCCTGAAGAGTGAATCAGTGAGCCCAGAGCCATTGCCTGCTTCCCTTCCTCCCTCCCTCCCCTGGTCTCCTGGTTCATTCCTCTGCTCCCTCCCCCCTTCCCCTCCCTCTTCTCCCTCTCCTCCTTTTCTTTCTTCTCTCTCTCTCTTTCTCTCTCTCTCTCTCTGTCTCTCCCACACAGCTGCCTCTTAAGAACTCCACGCACCGCTGTGGTCTTGAAGCAGGGGAAGACCGCAGAGCCACCGTCGTGCCGTGCATTCTCCATCAATCTCCATCAGAGGACATTCTCCCTTGAGACTCACAGCCCCACCCAGGGGACTTGGGCCACAAACCACCAGGACTCTGACCTCACTAGCGTTCACCTCTGGTAAAATTCTCAACAAAGTGGAAAGCTGCTGAATTGTGAATCCGTAGACGATCTCAGGTCAACGGAGCTGAAGAATGACAGCAGTTCACTAAGGAGATGAAGGCCACAAGGAAAGAGGCATCACCAACCTCTTCTCTAAAGGGCCGAGAGGACACACTAGGCTTGGCAAGTTGCACGGTCTCTAATGCACCATCCTACAGTCCTGGTGCAGAAGCGGCCGCAGATAACACAGCACACACGAAAGTGGCTTGTTCCAATAAAACTATATTTGGGGGCCCTGAAATTTGAGTTTCATGTCGTTATCACACATCATGAGCTATTTTTCTTTTTCTTTTTTTCCTTGGTCAAAATGTAGGCACCATCCTTAATTTGCAGGCTATACATATACAGGCAGCGGGGAGTCGAAGCCGACTGATCCCCGGAGTAGTGGGCATCTGGGATGGATGTGGCCCGTGGTGGGATGGGGGCATTAGACCATCAGATAGTGAGTCCTGCAGCCAACAACTGACAGCCTGACCCACCCCAGGTTTCTAATTCAGACTCACAGAAAGCTCTGGTCAGCTTTCCTGACAACTTGCTTTCATGGAGAGAAGTGGACTGAGGGGTTCGCATGCACCCAGAGCCCTTGGGAGTCCCATCTTCTCATCATGAATTCCTAGACAAGCATTCTGATGATCACGTGACTTCCCCTGTGGCTTGCCCCCTGGGAGAGATGATATTCTGCCAAGACAAGCATCCGCTCCCCTTGAGCAGCGTGTCTTATTATAAATTAATAAATTGACATTGGGCATGTGTATCAATTCCAGCCCCTGTGAGCTTGGTAAACGTGAGTCTGTCACAGAGAGATGAATGTCCTCAGCACCGGCCCACCAAAGCAGCTTCCCGTGTCTCCAAAGCTGGCGGCCAGTTGTGGGAAGCTTCCTCAAGGTAGATGCCTCCCCGGGAGACCTCTAGGTAGCCGGTCTGGTGCTGGTGAGCCCTTGTGCTGAGCTCCCCCATCTGCCTCTCTTTCTGAAGGAGTCGCTGAATCCGCTGAATCCGGGCGAGTGTTGATGGGTCTAGTGTTGATGGATCGGCGGGATGGGGAGAGAGGGCAGTTGACGGAAGGGAGGCAGGTGGGTGGAGGAGGGATGGACGGGTGGTGCAGTCAGCCGGCCAGGGGGGCCAGTGGGTTCCACAGACTGACAAGGCAGCCACATGTGCCCTAGGAGGGAAAGGAGGAGACAAGAGCTAATGTGAATTGAGCACTTACTATGTGTCTGGTTTGAGGCAACGGGGCTGGCTCCCCTGTCCCTGTCCCCCTCCCTTCTCCCTGCTCTCACGACCTTGCATGCAAGAACTTGACCTTCACGGGCCTTTCAGGCCCTTCCTGGCTCAGTCACTACTTATGTGACAGTTTTTCTGTTCCTGGGGCTTACAGGCATGGGGGTGGGGGTGGGTCCACCCACGTTTCATCAGCCCCAGCACCCACTTTGTTGGCAGTGGGTACACAGTGTTTTTGCCCTAAATTTCACTTGCAGGGACAGAGCCCGTCTCAGGAGAGATGCGTGACAATGTAAGCTTCCAGAACGGGGTCCCAGCCTATTCACTGGCCTCCTCCCCCCCTCACTTAATGGTAGTGTTGTCTCCATCCCTGCCTTTGACTCACTATGGGTCAGGCTCAGGCTCCTCCTTCCCATTCTTAGATGCCTGGGTCCTTTCTTCCAGGAAGACCTCCTTGATTGCTCCCAGCTGAGCCCAGTCTCCCACAGGATGTAGCAGCTCTGCTCCAAAGCTTCATCGTTTCATGCAGAGAAATGTAGCAGCTGTGGTGTGTGTGTGTGTGTGTGTGTGTGTGTGTGTGTTGGGGGTGCGCTGAGGCTTCCCCGCCTTCCCCCTTGGAGCCGAACTGGGGTGAGCTCCCCTAGGTGCCGAGCACGATGAGCGCCTGGCTGATTGCTCCATCCTCAATGAGGAGTCGTTTAATTTTCCCAGCAAAGCTTTCTTTGCGGATGCACTCAGGGAACACGCAGGCCTCTGGGAGGAGGGAACTGCCAGAAAATAAACCCCCAAGCCCGGCTATTATTACTTTTTGTTGTTGTTCATTTATCCCCTGCCTGGCTGCTGATAGGCTCCAGGGTGACTAAATAAACCCAGGAATCCACTTCCTGCCCTCCCAAGTTCGACCTTCAGCGAGGGGAGCTCGCTCTGCCGCATAAATTAGCGGAAGCCAGAGTGTAAAAATATGATTCCGTGAACACCCAAAAGCCTCCAGTCATGAGACCAGCAGCGGCTGAGCTGTTCCCACTGCTGTCAGCTCTGTTTCCAGGCAATTAAAAGGCAGAGGGAGAGAGAAGAGCCCTGCAGTCCACCGGCCGGGCTGGGATGGAGAGAGGGAGGCAGAAGCAGCCCCCAGGACGCTGCCGCAGCCCAGGAGACCCTCAGAGCTGGGGCCGGAGTTGGCCTGGCAGGCAGGAGAATGATCCGTCTGGCCCCAGGCTGCTGGGTGGCCCCCAGGCATGGCTTTTGCCTCTTGGCCTCGGTTTCTCCGTCTTTGAGATGAGCATTATAACTCCTATTGGCTTACAAATCTGTCATGAGGATCAGACAAAATAAAAGGTGAGAAAAGGTTTGAGGGCTCCTGGTTAGTCAAAGGGCTGCCGGTGTTCCCACTGAACCTTCTTGCTGCTTGAAATCTTCACCCAAGCCCATTCTACAGATATCAAAAGTGAGGGAGGTTGGGCCTGGCCCAGGTTTGCTCTCCAGAAATCAAGCCACATATGCCCATAGACACAGAAGCCAGCCGCCTTCCCACCCCACCTTGGAGTCAGAGTGCTATTTGGCTGTGCAGAACCAGGTGGCTGAGGCTAGTGTGAGCTGTGGGCTGAGCTGGTGGGCAGGTGTATGTTGACCGGGGGTTCGTTTGCCCGAGCAACCCCAGGCCAGCCCCTGCCAGCACAACTGAGACTAAACCACCCCATTCAGAGGCCCACAGCATTAGCTCTCTGGCCTCTTACAGGGAGAGAGTATGATCCCAAGAGAGCCCATATGAGCAGACCCCTTGCTGACACCGGGGACCCCAGCATGGCAAGACACAGTCCGTGTCCCTAAAGGTTCTCAGTCTGGTGCTGGCAACAGGCTCAGAGGCAGCCTCCGGGACCGGCCGTGGGTGGATGGTGCTTCCCCGCTTGCAATGCCAAGTCACCAGCTTTGGAAATGATGGCACACAGAGCCAACAGCCACCGCGCGCTGACTCGGAGCCTGGGGCTGGTCCCCGTTATCCACCCAGGGGCTCCGTGGACTCTTCTCTGTGCCAGGCCATGAGCAAAACCCAGGCACCCACCCTGGAGTGAGGGCAGACCGGCATCAAACAACACACGAAGCGTGTAAGACATCAGACGGTGCTGAGGATCATGGAAAAAGGGGTGGGGGGTGGCTTTCAAGCCAACCGTCTAACTTAGTCCTCAGAATACCCCTCACTTGACAGTTGAGGAAGCAGACTCAGAAAGGCTCAGTAGGCCAGGCGCAGTGGTTCAAGACTGTAATCCCAGCACTTTGGGAGGCCAAGGTGAGGGGATTGCCTGAGTCCAGGGGTTCGAGACCAGCCTGGGCAACGTAGTGAGACCTTGTCTCTACAATGCATAAAAAACTTAGCTGGGCATGGTGGCACGTGCCTGTAGTTCCAGCTACTTGGAAGGCTGAGGCGGAAGGATCGCCTGAGCCCAGCAGGTCAAAACTGCAGTGGCCGTGAGCGTGCTACACTGCACTCCAGCCTGGGTAACAGAGTGAGACTCCAACTCAAAAAAAAAAAAGAGAAAGGTTAAGTAACTTGCCCAAGGTTATATACAGTGAGGAAAGGGGGAGCTAAGATCGGAACCAGAATGTTCTGATGAGAGAGCTCTGCTGTGAAACACCAAGCAACCACCCCTCCAAATGACCCACAGCAGAAAGAAATCAGTCCAGCGGAGGTTCCAGCTGGAAGCGAATAGACCAAGGAGTTTCATTTACCCTTGGGCAATCAGAAAGGCTTCCCATAGGAAGTGATAACACTTGAGGCTGATGAGGGAGATCCCTTTACAGACCAAGGAGTTCCATTTATCCTGGGCAATCTGGAAGGCTTCCTGTAGGAGGTGGTAACACTTGAGGCTGGTGAGGGAGAGCTCCCTACTGCCTTTACCAGAGGCTTCACTGGGCCTGGTGAAAGGATGTTGGTGCAGGGTGGGTCTCTGCTGGCCACTTTCCCATGGCCCGGAGGACCAGCTACCTCCTCTCAGCCAATCTCTGCCCTCTGGAGCAAGCAGAAATCAAGCAGGGACACACAGTCCCTTCCCATGCCAGTCTACACCAGGCCCGTGGCCAACCGGAGGCCATGGCCTCTCCCGCGCGCCTACAGGTGGCAGTGGAACCTCAGGCTCTCAGCTCTGGGCATCAGCCTGCTGGCCCAGCAGAAAGGCTGCTGGGGGAAGCTTGGCGGAAAAATATGGAGTGAAAGAACTGGTTTTTTCTTTGAAATCTACACAGTCGTAAACATAAACTGGAAGATACATCTCTTCCTTTATGGGAGACAATCAAAAACACAATCCACATTTATAGAGGGAATGTGTCTTTCTTAGATGGGATATTTCCCCAGAACGCTTGACGGCCTGAAACCACTTCATTCCAGAGATAAGTAATCCAGTGGGAGAGAAGGGGGGGCAGGGCTTCGTGACCAGAGGCCTGCTCCAAGAGGGATGGGAAGGCAGCTGTCCTTCTCATTCTCCCCTGCCCTGGGGACCCAGGGTGGTCTGAGAGGAGCCCAGGGACCCCCCATTCAGACTCTGGCAGCTGAGAACCTGGCCCGGTCAAAATCGCACGCTCATTTTCTTTCTTTCTTTCTTTTTTTTTTTTTTGATTTAGAGTCTCACTCTGTTGCCCAGGCTGGAATGTAGTGGCATGCTTACGGCCATCGCAGCCTCGACCTGCTGGGCTCAGGTGATCCTTATGCCTCAGCCTTCCAAGCAGCTGGAACTATAGAAATGTACTACCACACCCACCTAATTTTTTAAAAATTTATTTATTGTAGAGACAAAAATCTCACCAAGTTGCCCAGGCTGGTCTCGAACCCATGAGCTCAGGCAATCCTCTCACCTCTGCCTCCCAAAATGCTGGGATTACATTTTTTCAGTGTGGCTTTTCTGGCCATCTTTGGGCTGGAACTGAGGACACAGGCAGGGCACCCAACCCCTGCCCTCAAGGGGCCCACCAGGAGGGAGGGAGAAAATTTAGGCAACTGAGGCAGGAGGAGTGTGTCATGCCTTCTGCCTGCCTGCCCCCTAAGTCTTTGCTTCTCTCTCAACCAGACTCCAGGGCGCCTGGCCAGGCACCCTCCAGTAACCACTCAGTAGAGCTTGCCCACTGGGACATGGAGGCAGGGCCTTCCACAGGAATAGTGGCGCCCAGAGCTTGGTGGCCCAGAATTGAAGGCACCGAAGTCTCCACTGCAGAGACAGATTCTAGCACGGTCGTCCCCAGGAGTGGGCAGCTCCATGAGAGCTGGGCACTGGTCCCAAGCACCTGTGCCAGCCTTTCCACCTTCTTCCCAGGACCACTGGTGCCCACCGGGCTGGCGGAAAGTGCAATCCTGGAGGCTGGTGGAGCGACCACCTCCCTCCCTGAGGACCTGACCCGCAGGGGAGGGAGCCAGGACACAAACATGGGAGCCTTCCTCCTATCAGCTAAGGCTCCTGGGAGACCCCAAGGAGCAGAGCCAGAATGCAGTCGTACGATCATAGCTCACTGCAGCCTTCAACTCCTGGGTTCAAGTGATCCTGCTGTCTCAGCCTCCCAAGTAGCTGGGACTACAGGTATACACCACGCCCAGCTGATTTTTGTTTACTTTTTTTTTTTTTTTGCAGAGATGAGATCTCAATATGTGGTCCAATCTGGTCTCAAATCCCTGGCCTCAAGCGATGCCGCTGCCTCGGCCTCCCAAAGGGCTGGGATTACGGAAGTGAGCCACTGTGCCCGGCCATTAATGCTCCTTTTAATCAACCTTTCCTCCTCCTTGTCTCATTCCCCCAGCTACCCTCTTCCTGCTTCCTGAAATCCTCTCCCAAATATTCTTCCTGGTTCCAAGCTTGGCTTTCAAGGGAACCCAACTAAGCATGCATCTCCTCACCCCCGCCACTTCCATACCCTCAACATACAGAGTCTCAGGCCTCTAGAATTGCTCAAAACAGATTCTCATGGCAGAGGGGAGGGCCCAGTCTCCACGGGAGGAGACCAGGAGTGAGGACAGTGCACCCTCCTCCCAGGAGTGCCCCTGACCCCCGACTTGACCACAGACAGAGCAAAGTTGTGAAGCCCCACGAACCCAAGGCAGACTCAATCTTCCTACCACCTGTGTGACCTTGGACGAGTCACATGACTACTCTGAGTCCCGCCTTCCCATCTACCGACAAAGGATAATGACATCCATGTGAAGCATTGTGGAAACTGGGCCAGGTCATGTCTGGAAGTGGACGTGCCATCCAAGTGGGAAACCACGACCTTCTACTGCGTGAGTTCTGTCTCCCTAGACAGACTGCCAGTTCCTTGAGGACCAGACTCTTCTTTAAGTCCTCCTGGCCCCCCACAGCCCCAGCGTGCAGCTGGATACCCAGGAGGCTCCCTGAAAAAACCCCCTGATGAAGCGGGGGCCCTGGGCTCCTCTCAGCCTGGCAGAGCGCTGAGTGGCTAGGGGATGGGGGCCTCTCTGAGGGAGCCCTGGATCTCCTGGAACTGGCCTGGCCCCATGGCCAGTGCCAGCGAGAGGACAAGTCACCATCCCAGGCTGGGGACGGAAGGCGGGCAGGCCAGCATTTGGAAGGAGTAGCACTCGCTGACACAGCCATCCCCACCCTCCTGAGAAACAGAGGCTGACAGCATTAGGGGCTTTCATCAGCCCCGAGCTCTGTTTGAGTAAAAAGAAGAAATTGGCTTCCACTCCGAGCCCAACTGCATCCGACAGCTGGCAGCTCAAAGTAAAGTGAGTCATGCAATCCTCAGATACGAGGAAGTGGGGGAAGGTGGGAGGAGGAGGAGAAAACCCTGCATGGAGGGAGGGAGGGAGGGAGGCAGGGAGCCAGGGCAGGGGGGTAGTGTGGCCCCAGACAAGAGTCAGCAACCAGCCAGTGTGGAGAGCAAAGTCTGGGATCACGCCCGGGAGACAGCGACACTGAGTTGCCTGGCCTCTCTTTTCCCACCCAGCTCTGGGCATGGCAACAGGCCCTTGGGCACCAGGCACTGCTGACCTAAAGAGACACAAGTTCTGACACACCCAGGCGGGATCGGAAGTGGTCCTACAGGTAGTGAGCAACCTGTCACTAGAGGCATGCAAGAGAAGCTGTACGTGTGCCCAGTGGGGTGTGTAGAAGACTCTAACCTAATAACCACATGTGCTCATCTGGCCCAGAGATGAGCTTGGGAGAGGGTGGCCCTGGTGACAAGGGTGGGCCATGTTGTGGAGAGGAGGGAGCCACAAGCCTGTTTGTCTGACTCCAGGGATATTTCTCTGCCCATGCAGGTGACAAGGGCAGGCAAGACCCTTCCCTGCCCAGTCCAGCCTTCCCTGGGACCGGGGTGTGGTGGCCTTCTCTTCTCCCCTGATTGCTCTGGGGCGTTAGGAGGGGACAAGAAGGCAACCTGCCACAGGCCCTGCCCTTTGGGGAGCTCAGAGCATGGCAGGGAAGAGGCAGCAGGCCTGTGGGGAGACAAAGAACAAAACCCCAGTCATACCACCCTCTTTGCCGGTTTCCCATCACCTGTTCATCTCATCAGAATCAGACTCAGGTTCAGAGGTAGTAGCAGGGGGTCACAATCATGGGAGAATCATTGGAGGAATCAGAGTCATCGGGATGCAAGGGTTGGGTCCAACCATATATAAAGGTCCAGCCAATATAAAGAAAGTTTTCTTTTCTTTTCTTTTCTTTTTTCCTGAGTTGGCATCTCAGTGTGGTGGCATGATCACAGCTCACCACAGCCTTAATCTGCTGGGCTCAGGTGATCCTTTCGCCTCAGTCTCTCAAGTAGCTGGGACTATAGGCATGCACCACCACACTTGGCTAATTAAAAAAATTTTTTTTTTGTAAGACAAGGTCTTGCTATGTTGCCCAGGCTAAACTCGAACTCCTGGGCTCAAGCATTTCTCCTGCCTCAGCCTCCCAAAGTGCTGGGATTCAGGCATGCGTCACTGTGCCCAGCCCAATATAAAGGAAGTTTTGAAGATCTAGAGTGATAGGCCAGATTCAGTGGCTCATGCCTATAATCCCAGAAATTTGGGAGGACCAGTTGGGGCCAGGAGTTCAAGACCAGCACTGCACTCCAGCTTGGGCAACAGATAGAGACTCTGTCTCTCTGAAATACAACAAGGCTGGGCACGGTGGCTCAAACCTGTAATCCCAACACTTTGGGAGGCCAAAGCAAAAGGATTGCCTGAGTCCAGGGGTTCAAGACCCACTTGGGCAACTTGGCAAGACCTAATCTCTACAATAAATTAAAAAATTAGCAGGGCGTGGTGACTCACACCTGCAGTTCCAGCTACTTGGAATGCTGAGGAGGAAGGATCGCCTGAGCCCAGCTGGTTGAGGCTGTGGTGGCCATGAGCGTGCCACTGTACTCCAGCCTGGGCCACAGAGTGAGACTCCAACTCAAAACAACAACAACAGAAAGAAAGCTAGTCGGGGGGGAGGGGATCGGTCCTGGGGGGAAGAACTGCTGAGCATAATAAGAGTAACTGTGGAAAAAAGATTGACCTGGGTGAGGGGTTGGAGCGGAAGGTCAGCGGCTGTGAGGTCAGCCTTCATCTTTTCTGGACCTTAGTGCATGCCTCTCTCAGGGAGCTGTCTTTTCAGGGTTCTGCCTGATGGTTAGAAACGTCAGACAACGTTCCAACCTGCTGTGTCCCCTGGAAGGGCTCCACACCCAAGTGGAGATAGAGAGGCCAGCAGGTCCCACCTCTCCCCATCTCCGTTTCCCACCCACACCAAGAGGGTGGGGCTGTGTGAGCCATGAGGGCCCTTTTCACCCAAAGGCTCCCAGTTCTCAGGTCTGTGGCCTCAGAGGTGGGGTCAAGGGTTGGATTCAACCATATATAAAGGTCCAGCCAATATCAAAAAAGTTTTGGAGATCTAGAACGATCAGCCAGGCAGAGTGGCTCGTGTCAATAATCCTAGCACTTTGGGAGATGGAGGAGGGAGGATTGCTTGAGCCCAGGAGTTTGAGACCAGCCTAGGAAACATAGACATCATCTCTACAAAACATCAAAAAATCACCTAGGTGTGGTAACACACACTTGTAGTCCCAGTTACTTGGGAGGCTGAGATGAGAGGATAGATTCAGCCTAGGAGGTCAAGGCTGCAGTGAGCTCTGATCACTGCCAGCATCTCCCTTTGACTCAGCTAGGCCAGTGTTCACTGACCCATGGGACCCCAGCATTCTTCCCAACCAAGGCAGGACTCCCCTTCTCAGGCTGCTCTCCAGGAAGACCCCACCAGAGTCCTCCTCACTTCCAGAACTCAGCTCACTCTTTGCCTTCTTTGTTGCAGGGGGAGAGGGGTCTCACTCTGTCATCCAGGTTGGAGTGCAGTGGCACGATCACAGCTCACCACAGCCTCAACCTCCTGGGCTCAGGCGATCCTTCTGCCTCACCTCCTGAGTGACTGGGTCTACAGGCATGAACAGCTAATGTTTTTATTTTTTCACAGAGGCAAAGTCTCACTGAACTGGTCTGAACTCCTGGGCTCAAGCGATCCTCCCACCTCAGCCTCCCCAAGTGCTGGGACAACAAGCATGAGCCACTGAACCTAGCCATCTGTTGCCTTCCAGAAATGTTATGTTCCTCCTCTCTGAGCAGAGGACACAGCCTCCAAGGGTCAAGACTCAAGTGGTACCCTTCGTTTAGCTTCTCAGAGCAGAGGCTGTGCGGGGCCCTCTCCTGGGAGCAGGTGGCAGCAGAGGTGCTCAGGACCTGCCTGAAGGAGCACCCGTGCTCCCCCAAAGGGTCCTCCAGGGTGTATCCTGTCCACCGCGGCTTTGTCCCCACTGATCACTGAGGGGCCGATGTGCTGTTGCCTTCACAAGTCACTCACCTTGCCCTGCTGTTATGTTTGCCTCACAGGAGGGCCCGGTGTGGGCATGGCTAGCCATGAGACCCCCAGGTCATGTACGTGAGGACCCCACCTCTTGGCTGGAAAATCTGGGCGAATGAGGAAGCTTCCCACACCTCAGTATTCTCATCTTAGAATGGGGACAATGAAGGTTTCTATTCTGTGGAGTCACTGTGAACAGTAAATGGGGAGGCAAAGCCATTATGAGCAGTAAAAGTGGAACGTGCCAAGGTGGGCCCCAGCATGTCATGGGGATCTGATGTCATTTGGGTACAGTGTGCAGACAGCACAGGGTTAAGATGCCGGCCCCTCTCTTCTTGTCTCCAGGCTCCTGGGGGCAGAGCTACGGTTGAGGGATATGGCATGAATGTGCTCTGGGTGACTTTATTTATCCCCGAGTCCCAGGGAGCTGGAGGAGAGGGATGCCGGTAGACCCATGTTGCTGGTACTGAATGCAGAGCTTGAGGCAACCCAGAAGGGCTTCTGGGGAGTTGAGTGAGCCCTGGAGCAGGGCCCTTGTTGAAGACAAGGCCACTTTGCCTGCGTCAGGCTCCTTCAGTGCCAGGGAGATAGCAGGAATGGTGCGAGGGACAGCCAGGCACGGCTCCAGCATGGGTCCCAGCTCCTTGGTCCCCCGGCCCGTGCATCAGCGATGGTTCCCCCCCACCATGCTCCAGGCTGCTCCTCTGGATAGGGTCAGAACCCCAGGACCCTGTGTCTATTGGCTGCAGACCTGGACTGGGGTGGAGGAGTTAGGGTGCCTGTCAGAGAGGGGATCGGGCCAGGAGGGCAGGAAGCACATCCCTGGAGGAAGGGTGGCTCTGGGGACTGGTGTGCTGGCTTTGGCCAGTTTCTTTTCTGAGATTTCCTGGAGCCCAGAATGGGACCTGCATAGGGAAACCGCTCAGTATACTTCTTTTGAAAGAACGAATGAATGAGTAAATGAATGAGTGAATGGAAGGCAGAGGTGAGTTACCAGGCAGAGCTTGCCCTTGCATTAGTAGGCAGAGTTGGCCCAGGAAAGCCCATTTACCCTAGATTCTCTCCCTCCTCCAGCCCCCACCCCTGGCCCAGACACGCCCCCTGCCCTACTGAGCAGCCACAGTCTCCGCCCACCCAGTCCCAACCCTCACTCCTGCCTGCCCCTAGCCCAAGCAGGCTCTCTGGCAGGCCCAGGGAGGGACGCCAACGTGCCTGCCGTCTGTTGCCACTAGCTGTCAGGTCTCAGGTAATAGCTCCTGTGGAGAACCAGCTGCCTTAGCCAAAAGTTTGCAGATGCCTGCTGGGAGGGGTTGGGTGACACCTCAACCTCCTTCCAAGAACCACCCCCACCCCCAGGCCAGGGCAGCTGGTGGGTCCCTCCTGCACTCTGAGAGAGCCTCCCATAGGGCAGGCTGCAGAGGCTGCCGGCCCATAACATTGTCCATCCCAGGCCGCCCCCTGGCCCACTGCTCCTCGTCCTGGCCACACTCCTACCTGACCCAGGTGGCTCTTGGACTAGAAGGGGGCCAGGGGGGCAACTGAGGCTCAGGCCAGGCACATACCCAGCTCCAGGTCGGAAAAGAATCCAACCTGTGGCACTGGGGCAGAGCTCATGTCTGATTCCCCCAAGGGCGTGGGGTGGAGAAGGCAGAATGGGCAAGAGAACCTGGCCCAGGAGGCAGGCAGCACCCCCAGCCTGTGGGTCACAGTGTCGGCCCCTAAAGGTCAAGGGGTCAGGGTGGGAGGAGGGAAGGGACAGCTCTGCCTGGAGTCAAGAGGCTCCACCCACCCAAGGGGGCTTCAGTGACAGCTTCCCCGCCCCCCCCAGAACCAGGGGTGTCAACTAGGGTGTGCAACTCATCCCAGTTTGCCTGGAGCCTTCCTGGTTTTAGCAGGTCCCAGGAAGCCCGTGAATCCCGGACAAACCAGGAGTGTTGGTCATCCTACTTCCAGTTGTGCCTGGTGTCCACTCTCCCAGCTGGCAACAGCCCTGGCTCTAGTCTCCAGGGCTTCTTAGTCACCTGTGCCAACTCCGTAGGTAGGACTCAGGTCTCCCTGGGAACAGCTCTGCGCTGCCCCGAGGGCTCCCAAAGGCCTCCCACCCACCCCAGTAAACTCCAGCAGGGCCACTTCTGGTGCCTGTTCTAGTAGAAGGCTCTAATTGGCCCAGCAGATCTCTCTGCAGTGTCCTGTCAGGATCCTCTGTGGCCTTTATGAGACATTAACAAATGGAATTTCTCCCATGGCCCTCCCTGAGGACAGGCCAAAGTGAAGGCCTCTGGTCTCTGAGGGGACAGGCCCAGGGCCCAAGGCAAACTGCCCTGCGTGGCGTCCCCAGAGGACTTGGTCAGCGTGCCTGGCCAGGCTCAGGCTGCCCTCTGGCACCCTCCTCTGCTGGCTCTGTGCCTGGTCCAGCAGGGGCTGTGCCGCTCTAACTGGGTCACCCCCACCCCACCCCCACCATCACGCCTCCGCCAGAGATAGTGTTTCAGCTGCAATTAAGAATTTCAAGTTGCAATTAAAAATTAATTGGAAACCGTGGGTTGTTTATGTCTCTCTGACCTCTGCCTGGTAACTCACCTCTGCCTTGGGGCGGGGGAGGCCAGGTAAGCGGGGAAGCTGGCTTTGCAGAGTGATTATCTATGGGAGGAAGGGTGCTTCTGAGCTGGGCCAGGTCGCACGGGAGCAGATTTCTCCTCGAGGCTAGAAGGAATGACATCAACCAGCTGGCCTTAAATGCCACGGTCCCTGGATTCTCTGAGCGCCCAGAGCATGGGGATCCGTGGATGGGAGGAGAGAGAGTGGAAGGAACGCGTGCCAGGGAATGACTGGCAGAGCCAGGCCTGGGAGGAAGGCCGGGGAACCCAGCTGGCAGTGGCTGCCCCTCCCGAGAGGCACCGGTGGCTGACAGTGTGGCCAGGAATTGGGCCCAGGTGGGTCAGCCTCCTGGGAGCCCCACGCTCACCCAGGGCCCAGTGGGAGATGTGCAGACCTCCAGCATCCACTCTCTGAAGTGGCCACGTGGTCTCTGGCCGCAGTACCTGCTGACCAGGCCCACAGGCAAGACTCTCCCTGACGTCCTTAGAATAAAAAAAGATTCCGAATTCATGCTCCACTGTCCTCCAACAGGGCTTGGTCTGACCGTGATCTCTGGGTGTTTCTCCTGCTCAGCTCCCTATGGACACAGAAGCCAGGGGTCCCTTAACACTGTCACTTTAGCTTCTGTCCCCTCTGCCTCCTTCTCAAGGCTTGCTGCCCTCCACTGGTCCTTCCAGGTCAAGTATTCCTTTCTTCTTCAGGAACCCCTTTCTGATTCCTATGGGACACCATCTCTAAGATCCAGAGCACCTCCTGCTCATAGCCCTCCGGCATCTACATTTTAGACCATCTGAATTAGGAATAAGCCAACCTGTGTGAGTCCAGTGTCTGCAGGAGGGAACGAGAACAGATCTTGGGTTCTTTACTACTCCATGATGCAGAAATCTGATCTAATAGCAGTAAAAGCAGGAGTGCTGTCATGACCCAGATTCCATATGTCAGATCACAGGTCAGTACCCTAAGGTCTCAGATACAGGTACTCCAGCCTGTGGTGGCAGACTAAGGAAAGGGTCAAGTCCCTTTACATGGGGAAGGTCTGGGACTTTCTCTCTCCCACTGAGAGAAATTGTGTGTGCAAAATTGTGTGTGTGTGTGTGTGTGTGTGTACACATGTGTCCATGATGCTTACAGTCACTGTGCCTGTGGAGTGGGGCCCCAACTTCTATCACATTTTCAAAGGGTTCAATGCATCAGTTAAGATTTGTATTCAGCTGTTAACAGGAATTCCACTATTATAGTGGCTTAAGCAAATTAGAGGTTTAGTCTCTCCTCCAAAAGAAGTCTGGATTTCAGCATTCCAAGCTGCTAAGGCCACTCCACAGTTATCAGGAACCCACATTCCTTCCATCTTTTGTCCCATCATCCTTAGTTTGCGGTTTTATCCTCAAGGGCCCAGATGGTTGCTTGAGCTCCAACTATCATATCCACATTCTGGGCAGAAAGCAAGATAAGCTGGGCGTGGTAGCTCACGCATGAAACTCCAGCACTTTGGGAGACTGAGGAGAGAGGATTACTTGAGTTCAGGAGCTCGAGAACAGCCTGAGCAATACAGTGAGACCAACAACAACAAAAAAAAATCAAAACAATTAGTCATGTGTGGTGGCATGCACCTGTAGTCCCAGCTACTCTGGAGACTGAGGTGGGAGGATCACCTGAGCACCAGAGGTCAAAGCTGCCGTGAGCTGTGATTGCACCACTGAACTCCAGCCTGAGTGACAGGGTGAGACCATAACTCAAAAGAAAGGGGAGGGAGATAGTGAAAAAAGGGTATATGCCATCTGCCCATCTTCCTCTTAAGGAATATTCCCCCAAATCCTTCCTCAAACATCTACTTAAAAATCCACCCTATGAAAATCCCTGGTGACATGTAGCTGCAAGGGAGCCTGGGAACTGCAGTCTTTCATGGGGTATCTCGCTACCTGGAAAAAGACTGAGGTTTTCTTTTTACTAAGAAAAAAGTGAGAATGAGTCTAGGGAGGGCAGTAAGTGAAAAGCAGAATGTGCCTTAAGGTCTCAAACTCGGCTGGCCTGGGCCAAGATGCTAACTCTTCCAGGACCACCCGGAGCCACCACCTCCCTGCCCACAGACAGCAGGAGGTCCAAGGTCACCTGGGCAGGTGCCCAGCAGAGATGGAGTTTATGGTTACACAGGAGAGAGTTGGTGGGAGGCAGAGGGCCAGGGGAGGCCCAGGCCCTGAACTGGAGAGACAGATGAGGGATGTGGTTATTTCATTCTTGTGTTTGCTGTTTCATTGTACATCTAAATTGTGGGCCTCTGAGAAACACTCCTAGGAGGCAGTGGGCGCCATGACCAGTCCCCTTCCCCACCTCTCTTCTAATGAAACACCTTTGCCTCCCTCTGGTTCCTGCCAGGAGAGGCCAAGAAGGCTGCCCAGAGTTGCCATCCACCCTGCTGTTTCAATTAGAAGAGATGTGTCTTCCGAGAATTCCACAGTGGGGCTGGTAATTAGGGAGCACACGAGCTGCCTGCTCTTTCTAGACGATTTGGATACCCTGGAAGGGGCTGCCTGGAGGCTCCTGGGCTCTCCTCCTGGTTCCCTCTGACCCAGTGCTGTTTGGAGTCTCATTCAACAAACTCCTTTTGAGCCCTACCAATGCATCAGGCCTGGGCTAGATGCTGGGGAAGACAGACTCCCTCCCAATGAGTAACTGTAAACGTGACAGGTGCTGTGAAGCAAGGGGCAGCATGTGAAGGGACCAGCCAGCAAACTGGCAAGTGGACCGGGGGAGAGATGGGGTAGAGGGATCCCCAAGCTGCTCTCCTGGGGGTCAGGGCCAGGGGGTGGGGGACAGAATTCAGCCTCATGGGAGTCAGAAACACATTCATTCAACGCATGTTTCCTGAGCACCTGCTGCATGTCAGGCTCAGTTCTAGGCTCTTGGGATGCTGCCATAAACAAGGCAAGGGTCTGCCCTCATGGATCTTTGGTCTAGCTGGCAGAGATGGATGGTGAAAGAGTGAGCCATCAAACACAAACTCTGCGGGAAAAATAAAGCAGGCTGAGGAAACGGGGCGCCGGCAGTGGGGGTGGGGTTGCTATTTGCTACAGTGGTTCAGGAAAGGCACTGTCTGAGATGAAACAGAAAAACCATGAGGGGGTCAGCCTCCAGGGACGGCCAGGCTTAGGGGCTGTAACAAGCAGAAGGAACCGGTGCAGAGGCCCAGAGGTGGCAGCGCGCTCCACAATTGTTCTCCAACTCCTGACCTCAGGGATCCTCCTGCCTCAGCCTCCCCAGGAGCGGGAATTACAGGCTGAGCAACTGCGCCCAGCCATGACAAGTGTGGAGAAGCAGCAAGGAAGCCAGTGTGGCTGGAACAGAATGAGTGATGAGGAATAACAGGAGGGAAGGCAGGTCACCGAGGGCTTGAGAGGCCACAGTGCCAAGGACACTGAGGGTGTTGAGCAGAGGCCTGGCCCACTGCAGTGCAGACAGGGGCCGGAGTGAAGGCCAGGAATCAGGCTGGATGAATATTAATATTATCACAGGAGGCAGTGAATGTTTTGGCGCATTTGATTAAAGTAAAATAACTACTCAAAATGGTCTCAGTTTGAAGAAAAGGGATAAGTTCCACACAAAGGTGTAAGTTTCAGGTATAGTTGAATCCAGCGCCAGCTGAGGTCCTCATGAATCCATGTCACTCTCTGTGTCCCACTACCCTTTTGGGGATAGTGGTTGCCAGCATTACTCAGTTTACATTCCACAGCTTAGCAGTTGTAATAGAGAACACCTCCTTCCTAGTGTTCCAACAAAAGCCCCAGAGCAGGATCTCATTGGCAGGGATGGAATCATGTGACCACCATCATTCCTCTGGTTGGTCCAGCCTGGGAGATGTGCTCATTCCTAGGTAGGTGGGGAGGTTGAAGTCAACCCCACCCAGACCTCATAGGCTGAAATGAGAGGACATTTCACAAAGGGAAAAGATGGCTGTTTCCAGAAAAGGAGGGAACTAATCCTCGGAGAGCAGGAATAGGGTTTGCTTTCCATGGCATCCACAGAAAGGCTGGGTGCACGGCCATTATTAGATGTAAGGAAAGGGAAAGAGGGGAAAAAAGGATAGAGGGAGGAGGGTTCAAACCTGGGAGGACTTGTTCTAGGGCACATTAAAAAGAGCCACCTGGGTGTGCTGGCATATACCTGTAATCCCAGCATTCTGGGAGGCCAAGGTGGGAGGCCAAGGGTATTCAAGACCAGCCAGGTGTTCAAGACCAGCCTAGGTGACACAGCAAGACCTTGTCTCTACAAAAATATAAAAAATTAGCCAAGCATGATGGTGGATATCTGTAGTCCCAGCTACTTGGGAGACGAGGCTGGAGGATTGCTCGAGCCCAGGAGTTTGAGGCTATAGTGAGTTATAATTACACGATTGCACTCCACCTGAGCAACAGAATGAGTCCCTGTTTCTTAAAAAAAAAAAAATTAAGCCAGGGTCGGTGGCTCAGCCTGTAATCCCGTGCCTTGGGAGGCTGAGATGAGTGGATTGCCTGAGC
>NW_007258159.1:883353-894635 GCF_000164805.1 Carlito syrichta | reverse complement strand
AAAAAAAAAAATACTATTTTACATTTGTGCAGGAAAGGGGCAGACTGCTCTGTTGCACTGGGCTGGCACAGAGTCTGGCAGGTTGACTGCAGCAAGACAGTGAGCAGCACTGCCCCATGCCCTTGGAACAGGTCCCACCAACTGCCTCCCTGGCCTCCCTCCTGTCTATGAGGAGCCATCAAGCCCCGTTTTGGACACGGCTGCTGTTCCAAATGGATTATTGCAAATGATTTAATCACCCACATTAGCACTCCCTGGCTCCTGCGTGGGAGCCCTGCAGCCACTCTGCTCACGCCAGCCCTGATGGAAGCTTCCCTGCTACATGCCCAGGCTACCCATAGGGGGTTGGGGGTGTGTCCAAAGGGCTGTGTCTGCCCCCCGGGTGGGAGGGCACAAAGGATCCACTGGGGTGTGGGAAGAAAGTATCAGAGCTTCCAACTCTGTTTTGTTCTTCATCTTATCCTTTAAAAATTACTGGCTGGTGCTGTGGCTCACATCTACAAGCCCAGTACATTGGGAGGCCGAGGTGGGAGGATTGCTTGAGCCCAGGAATTCGAGACCAGCCTATGCATGGTCTCATATGGTGAGATCTCTTCTCTATTAAAAAAAAAACTACTATTTTACATGCTTTGTAACACGGATAACATATTAGCACAGAAATAATGCACATAATTTATAAATGAATTCATGTTGATATGTATTGGGGTGTGCTTACATTTTTTTACAGATAGGAGTGAGCTGTTACAAGTGCTGCCTACTACTGCAGATGGGAATAACGGACAAGTCTATGGAACACATGTCAAGCTCAGTGCCCAGTGCTTGTTTACTTCTCACAACAGCCCATTTTACAGATAAGAAAACTGAAACACAGAGAGGTTAAATAACTTGCCCAAGGCCACTCAGCCTGAAAGATGCAAGGCTGAGATATGCCTCCAGTGGTCTGGCTTGGAATCCATGATTCCCCTCTGATAAGATCGGTGTCCCTGGGCAGGACATGGGGATTCTAGATTATCAAGTTCATCCTTCATTTCTGACAGGACGTCCCTAGGTCACGCAAGATTTGTGGCCAGAGTCCCAAAGGAGCACCCTCAGCCCCCAGCCCTGGCCCATGTCTGCCCCCCCACACAGCACCCCCTTGCCCATGCGATCTGTCTTGTCCCCATCACCTCCTGGCAATGTCAGCAGCTAACTTTCATTTCTCCTCTGGGAAAATGGAGAACAGATGATAGACTTGGTTGACTGGGGCAGGGAGGGCTGACTGGTGGCTGGGATTCTGTCCTCTTAGAAAACGTCCAAGTGGAGGGGAGGGGAAGGAAGAGGAAGCCAATGAGAAAGAAAGCATCCAGGAGGGAGTCTTGGGAGGGGAGGCACTGAGAAGGGGGCCACGGAACTGCAGGAGGTGACAGGAAGAGGCATGGAGAGCAGCAAAGGGCCCTCAGAGTGGATCAGATGGGAGGGAGCCCTGTAAGCTGCATCTAGTAGTCTGGGGTCCTCACCCCAAATCTGAGAGCTGAAGTGGCCAGGGCTGCAGGGCTCATGCACCCTCCAGAAAGCACAAGCAGCAGCCAGGTGGGGCTCTTGGGGCTTCTGAGAAGAGTTGATGGTCGTCAAAGAGGTGAGCTCAGCCTCAGGAAGCTTCCCAGGCTTTAAGTTTCCCAAGACATAATGACCCTCTTGGTCACAGGTGAGTAGGGAGGCTGGTGCCCTTGACCCTCTGTCTGGAATCTGAATCAGCACTGGGGTCTGGTGTAAGATGGGTAATCCTGTGCCTCCATAATGGATGCAGCAGAGATCAGCATCTCCTGATCACTCACCAAGGGGGGTTATGCTCAGAGCTAGGTGCTTTTCACCTTGTGAAGTCTTCCCAGACTATGGGGTACTGCAATATTTTGAATGTGTCCCCCTAGAAAAATGTGTTGGAAACTTAATCTCCAATGCAACAGTGTTGAGAGTTGATTAGGGCACAAGGGCTCCGCCCTAATCAATAGATACATGTCATTATTGCAGGACAGGGTTGGTTATCTTGGGAGTGGATTCCTTTAAAACAAAAGGATAGGTTTGGTCCCCTTTGTGCCCCCCACAACTCCACATTGAGCCCTGACCCTGGTCATACACTGAGCCCTGACTCTGATCACACACTAAACCCTAACCTCCACTCCATGTGCAGACACTTTCTCAGCCTTCACCATGGGATGACACAGCAAGGAGGCCCTCATCAGATACCAACACCTTGATCTTGACCTTCCCAGTCTCCAGAACCATGAGCCAAGAAATAGCTCTTCATTACAATTTACCCAGTCTCAAGTATTTTGTTACACCACACAAAATAGACTAAGGCAGGTGCATAATGCACTTATGCTCATTTCCAGGTGAGCAACTCAAGTTTTAGAGGCTCAGGACACTGCCCGAGGTGAAAGTGGGAAAGTGGTGAGCCAGGATTTGAACCTAGACTGTCTTACTCCACAGCCCTTTCTCCTAAGGCTTATCTTTCCTTGTTCCCAGCTGATGACCCCTGTCATCTTGCTCTAAGGGGAAGCTGAGGCCCTGCAAACATTAGTTTCAGACGGCAGGTCTAGGCTGAACTCTGATTGTATGCACAGACTGAGCTATGACCTTTGTCACACACTGAGCCCTGACCCTGGTCACACACTGAGCCCTGACCCTGGTCACACTGAGTCCTGACTCTGATCACACACTGGGCTCTGATCATGGTCATACACTGAGCCCTGATCCTAGTCATACACTGAACTCCAACTCTAGTCACACACTGAGCCCGAATGCTAATCATACACTGAGCCCTGACCAGGTTGAGCCCTGACCCTGGTCACACACTGAGTCCTGATCCTTGTCACGCACTGATCCCTGACCCTAGTCACACACTGAGCCCTGATCCTGGTCACACAATGAGCCCTGATCCTTGTCACACACTGAGCCCTGATCCTTGTCACACACTGAGCCCTGATCCTAGTCACACACAGAGTTCTCTTGGAAGTCTACATTTAGCATAAAGGCCAGCACGACCGTTTGTTGAGCAGATAGGTGCTGCTGGACTCCTGTAAAACATGCTCAGACCACGACCTCCTCAGGAAGGATTTGGGAAGGTTACACCATGTGGGATGCTCATGAGAAATACAGGGAGGTTGCTTTGGAGGCTCAGAGTCCAGATGCGCCTCTTCTAGAGGTCAAGCTCTGGGCCTTGGAAGACAGACTCTGGGAGGCACACTGGGCAGGCATCTGGCAGCTTGGATAGCCAGGGTGAGATAGCTCTGTTGAAGTCTGAGGCTTCTGGGGGCGCCGTGGCTGGCAGAGCATGGGCTTGGGCAGGGAGAGCCCTCCCCAGAACGGCCCACCTGAAAACTACTCCCTCCACCATGGGTTGAGGGGCATCCTGGGGGTGTCAGCTCCCTTGCACGCCCAACCTGCATCGACTCACGGGTCAAGCAGCCTTCCCTGATATGGGATGGGGACCTGAGGCAGAAAGCCCCACTACTCCAGGGTCTAGCATGCTAGATCAGGGAGAGAAGAAGCCGTCCTCAGAGCCTCCCCAGGAACTCCAGGCAGGTCTAGCAAGAGAGACACCCTCTTCCTCCTCCCAGTCACCCTCCTCCTCGTCCCCTCCAGGGAAGGCCAAGTCCATTCTCCAGGATCAGCGCTAGCCCGAGCCCTTCCCAAGAGGATCCAAATCACTCACAGCAGGAGGCTCACTCCTTCAGTGTGGACTTCCTCAGGGCCCTCCAGCAACCTCCAGGAGGCAGCAGGCAGGGGTGGCATCTCCTATTTTCCAGACGAGGCATCTTGATTCCAGAGAGGGAAAGGAGCCCCTCCCTGGTCCCTCCACACCTCTCTAGGAAGCCTCCCCGGCACCCCAGGTCCTCTCAGAGCACCCCATCCTCCTCTTTCCTGACATCGAGACAGGAGGTTCTTTCACAAGGTCATATTCTGTCTTCACACCTGGCAGACCCATGTGTTGGAGAAAATGCCAGAATGGATGCGTAGAGCAGAGTACTCATCACTACGTGGCCAGCTTCCTGCATGGACAAGGTCCGTGTCAACACCTCAGTTCCATCAGAATGGTTTCTTCATCCCTCCCTGGCGGCTTGGCCTCAATTCTTGCCTCTCCCTCCATTGCGGAGATCAAGCCCAACCCAGCTGGTGTGAATGGGGCTGTTACACTGCTGTGTGACCTGGGCAAGTCACTTTCCTCTCTGTGCAGTTCCCTCAGGGGTTTGCTGCAGGGATTGTATGCAGCAGTGCCCAGGACGCAGTTAATACGTGAGTGGAATCTCCCAAAGCGCCTAGTACCGTGCCTGGTACTTAGTAGGTGGTCAGTGTGGAAGGGTTGCAGTTTCATCATCTGCCTAAACCCTCTCTATCCTCCAACTGGCAAGAGGTGAACTTGCCTGGCCAGGGGAATCTCGACACCTCAATCCCTTGTCCCAGATGAGTCTGCAGACTTCCCACCCCCTGCCAGCTTGTTCCAGCCATTTTTCTGCTCCGCCTACCCCTCTGCTCTGGTGTTTATTGGTTTAATGAGCAAAATACAATTAAAGCAAAATGGTTTCCCATCAAACCCCGACCACTTCCCTCTTCCCACCCCACCCCAGCATCGCTGGGCCCATTCACTCCCTCCCTCAGGGACCATGGCATTTAATTTCAGGAAATAATTCCCTGAACAACTCCACTGGGGCATCCCACATACACCCAGAGAACCTTTGGGAGGCAGGAGGGGGTTTTGTTGGACAGGAAGCCCCCAGAATTGGGGTCAGAGCTCAGGGAGAACAGGACTCCATAGTCATGAAGCTGCCGTGGTGCAGCTCACTGTCTTGCGAGAAGGGCCCTAGGGACCACCAGCATGAGAGCCTGTTAAGAAGCAGGGAAGGACAGCCCTCTCCAGAACGGCCCACCTGAAGCGGGAGGACTGAGTCACTGCACAGTGGCTTTCTGCCATGGGTTGAGGGGTGTCCTGGGGTGTCAGTTCCCCTGCATGCCCAGTCAACTCACAGGTCAGTGGCTTTCCCTGACGTGGAGAATGGGGGCATGAGGCAGAAAGTGACTCGTCTCAGGGACGTACTTGTAGGGGGCACTGCCAGCACCGAGTGAATCCAAGTTCATCCAGAACTGTCCACCATAGCTGCAGCTGAAGCCAGCAGTGGGCAGAGCAGATGGGGTCCCTCCCACTTGGGTTCCTGTGACTTCTTTCTGTTGGAGACCCTGCAAGAGTGAGGGTCGCCGGGTGCAGTGGCTCACACCTGTCATCCCAGCACATTGGGAGGCAAAGGCAAGAGGATTGCCTGAGTCCAGGGTTCGAGACCAGCTTGGGCAACTTGGCGAGACCTCGTCTCTACAATAAATAAAAAATAATTAACTGGACATGGTGGCACATGCATGTGATTCCAGCTCCTTGGAAGGCTGAGGCAGAAGGATCAGAACTGGTTGAGGTTGAGGGTCACAGCCTCCTTCAATGGGAACCTCGCCTCATTCTGTGGGTCACTCATCTGATCCACAAACATTTCTCGAGGCATGCTAAGTGCAGGGCCCCATGTTGGGCCCTGGAGTCAGGGAGGTGATTCAGGCTCAGATCCTTCCCTCAGGACTTCCCAGTCTGAGGGAGGAGGCAGAGCACACCTAAGGGGTGCCACAGAGGTGGGAGTCCGCTTGGATGAGTCAGGGAAGGCTTCACAGGGGAGCTGGTGTTTGACTTGGACCTTGAAGGGTGAGTAGGTACTCACCAAGCTAAGAAGTAGGGAAGGACTGTCTGGGTTGGGCCTGCCCACAGCACACCCCAGGAGCAAGCAGCAGATCACCCCAAAGCCACATCCACCCAAGAGCTCCCGCCCATCTCTGTCTGCTGCCCTGCCCCAGCCTGGTGAGACCTGGGGACTCCGAGATTCCATACCCATTAGGCTGCCAGCCACCAACTCAGGTTCTGCCTATGCCTGTACCTCCTGGGCCCTGGACCTCTGCCAGTGCCAAGCCCCATGCCCCTCACTTCCCAAGCTTTCCTGATGCCACCTTGTGGCTCATCAGGTCTCCAAGGCCACCAGCCCCATGGACCCAGGGGAAAGCCAGAGCCCTGGGACATACATGCCAGGACTTGGATCCTGGCACCACGGTTGTGATATCCAGGGCCAACTGTCACTCTCTGAGCTCGTTTCCATGGGCCAAGCAGTAAGGGGACATGAGATAAGGAAGATGCATGGAGCCCTTCCTGCAGACCAGCAGGGGGTGGGAGGGGCAAACACTATCAGCTTCCCTGCCATCGAGTCAATATTTGCATGTGGTGATTTAGAAAGGGCAAGTGTTTGGCTCAGAGTCCTGCACCTACCCAATGCGCTGGGGCTTGCCAGGGCTGCTGGGACTCCAGGTTGGAACACAGGACTGGACACTAGGAGGTTACATTGGAAAGGACCTCAGAGGCCCTGTCCCTATCCCCAGGACTTCCTACAGCTGGCAATTTCCCCTTCCAGCACCTCCCAAGCTCTATCATTAGCATGAGAACAGGGCACTGGCTGGGATCAGAGGGTCCAACGGAATTTGTATTCCAAAGAGCTTCCTCTATGCTCCCAAAGCCATCTCTGCCCAGAGACCGCTGCGGGTGGGCAGGGAAGAGACGCACCCACCAGAGGGGGGCCCACCTTGTGCTCCTGACCCTCACCTTGAGAGCGCGCAGGAGGGCTACCCTCCAAAAACCAGCCCACGGTATTCCTGCCTTCCTCTTAGTAACTCCCCCCATCCTGCAGTGAACGTCAGCTGTGTGTTGGGGGGGCTTGCTGTTTCATCTGAAAAAAGCATATTCTGTATAATAATTGCTTTGATTTGTTTTTTGGCTCAACCTTTTATTTCTTTGACATTTTAAATCCTGTACTATTAAAGGGAGGAGTCTGAAGCTTGTGTGCTTATCAGCAGGGAGCCTGGGATTTGAAAAGGTTGAGGAACTTGCCCAACGGGATTAATAATAATAACCATCATAATAGCTCACTGCTAGAGCGCTTGCCCCATGCCAGGTATTATCCTAAGCATTTTACATACATTATCTACAACCTCAAAACACCCTTACAAACACCATTTTACAGGTAAGGCAACTAGGGCCGAGAAGAGTAGAGTGACTTGTCCAGGAACATAAAACCAGCACAGACTGCAGTGCAGAGCGGCTGCTTCTCTGGACAGAGGTAGCACTGATGGGGGAGATTTGGCCATGATGGGGTTGAGCTACTTGTCCAGGCAAAAGTACTTCCCTCAGACCCCCTCCACCACTTCCCAGGCCCCCTGTCTGGGAGGACAGGCGGGCATCCAAGCTAATCAACCGGCGAGATGGTTGGGTGCAGTGGCTCACGCCTGTAATCTCAGCATTTTGAGATGCCGAGACAGGAGGATCATTTGAGCTCAGGAGTTCCAGACTAGCCTGGGCAATATCACGAGACCTTGTCTCTACAAAAAATTTTTAAAATAGCTGGTGTGGTGGCTCATGCCTGTAGTCCCAGCTACTCGGGAGGTTGAGGCAGAAGGACCACCTGAGCCCAGGAAGTAGAGGCTGCAGTAAACTGTGATCATGCCACTGCATTCCAGCCTGGGAAACAGAGTGAGAACCCAACTCAAAAAAATATAAATAGATAAATCCCATGAGCCTCGTGTGCAACTGTGAAACTCAGAGCCCTCTGAGCCCTCAGTTTCTCTGTTGGGCTGGGAGTTGGGAAGGGCAGGGGAGTTGGGGAGCAGGAAGATAAGACACCCCAGTTCTATGAACAGCACCCCATGCCACCCACAAGAAAGCACCCATAATCCCAAGTCTGCCCTGCAACAATATCTTGACTGGTTTGCCCGGCTTGTCTCCCCTATTCCGTGTCACTGTTGCCCAGACACACTTGCCACCTCCCCTTTTCCTCTTCCTCCTCCTCTTCACCTCTCCAAGCCCATAGAGAGCCACAAACACACCAAGCACTTCAGCTGCTCTGCAATGGATGGAAGAAAGTACCCAAGCACAACCATGTTTCTAATCATATCCCCCAGCCATGCTCCTGGGGATGGAGGCCTATGCCCCAACCCCACTGGCTCCCCTCTCTGAAATGTATCCTTTCTTTCTCATTCCAGCAGGAATTTCAGGTTTCATACAAACCAGAAGCCCTAATGTCTGACTTTGTCACTTCCTTATCCAAACTGTCCCAGGACCCCAGTGCAGGGTGGGAGATTCTGACCATTCCTTCTTCTTGGGTCGCGGCACTTGGCATGACCCGAACAGGAAGTGCTCGTGGGATTTCCAGCCCATGGCAGAGAGAATCCAAAGTGATCCTGTGATCTGAGCATCACACAGATGCCGGCTAGGATGCAGTGTGTTGCTCCATGGGTTCTTGATTTCGCCACAGAAAAGAATTTCAGAGTGAATCCAAAGTATAGCGTAAGAACAAATTCATCAGAAAGAAAAAGGCATGATCAAGGAAATGTGGGTGCCTTGAGAGAAAGGGTACATGCTTGCCTTTGACAAGAAGCTTTGTATAATTTCACAACGATGATCAAGCAAACCATGAGCTAAGAGGGGTGGGGTGCAGGTGTGGGGTCACAAGTTTTGATTACCATCTCTCCACCTTCTAAGGTCACAAGGACCTTCTACATAATGAAAGCAATTGCCTAACTAGATTGGGCTTTTCTGGACCATCATGTCTGTGTTTTGGGTGCCTCCCTATTGTTGCTGTAATTTCCTGCACTAGTAGATCCACATTCTAGCTAGCAAGGTGGTTAGGTCTGGTGTGTCTGATCAGTGAAGTGAAGGTCGTATACTGATAAGAAAGATGCCTGGACACTTACCCTGTTTTAATTATACCTGCCTGCAAGAAACCTTTCTGTCTTTGGCTAACCTGCCTCAACACAAAGGCAAGTCACTTTACCGCAGACTCGGGTGTGGGTGCGGGGTCTGAACCACAAAGAGATTGGAGGTGGGGTTGGGGGAGGGCTGGGAATTGGGGCGGGGAGTGGGGGGGGGTCATGGGGAGTAGCAACCTCCCCAGGTGTTTCATGTTTCTCATTATCCTCTCCCTCTGCTGGGAAGGTCATTAAGGCTTCCTCCCATCAAAGGCTGAGGGCTGGCTTCACCCCAAGGCCTTGCTGGCATGGGAGGGAGATAATGAGTGTTCTCACCAGGCCTAGGGAGGGGTTGGAGCCAAGTCCAGCTGCCCCCACCCCAGTAGCGCACATGCACCCAGGAGACAGGGTTTGAGAATCCTCTGTTAATGCTCCCCAGGGCTGAGAAAGACCAGCAACCCAGGCTGTCCCAGTGGCCAAGGGTCCAAGCCCTGCTGTTTTGGGCCTTGGGCTCAGAGGCTCAGGACCTGGCGGTGGAGGAGCCTGGGAACAGCGGCACATGCCCACTTACCACTCTTCTAATTAAACAAGCACAGGACAGGGACCAGGGTGCTCTGAGGGCTGAAAAGAGAGAGCTACAGACCCCCCTTATTACTCCACGAGAAGGGTGAAGAAGTTGGCACAGCTCCCTTTGCTGGAGCCCTGGCTGTCCGAGACGCACCTGCTGAGCCCTGGGTGTGCCTTACTTCCTGGGGCCAGCCTACCCACAACCCTTTCAAGGCAGATTCTTTTCGTTCTCTCACCCCCTCCCCACCCCTCCACCCCCCGTATGATTTGAAGCTTGGAGAGGCTAAATAGCTTTCCCTGAGACAGGAAGGAGTGGTTTTTGAAGGATGGGAGAATGGCAGAAAAGCCACAGTGGCGATGGAGGGGACGGAAGAGGACAGGTGGGTGCTGAGTACAGTAGGCTGTCCATGCAGGGTGGGGCTGGCCATGTAGGGAGGGGGCCACAAGGAGTTTGGCAGGAGGTTCTGGAGGTGATAGGGAGCCATTACATGTTTCAGAGAACAAGCACAAGAACATACATACCTTAGGAAAAGTGTCGTAGGGTAGGGAAAAGGGGCCGGTGTGTAGCAGTGCCAGAAGCCTGGCCCCCAGGCCCCAAAACCTGCATTTCTGACTCTGATCCAGCTGGAGATGTGGTTCCTGGAGCCCTGCAGGAAGGACCTTGGCCAAGATTCACCTGGCTGTGCCACCCGACCTCAGTCAGCGAGCCACCCTGACCCTAGACACGGTCCAATGAGAGTCAGTTCTACTTCTCTGAGCCTCTGTTTCCTCATCTGTAAGATGGGGATGATTATGATGATGATCAGATGGGCTAGGGAGGACTCAGTGACATGATGTTTGTGTCGGAACAGGCCAGCTCCAAATTACTTCGGGTGTCCTCCAGCCAAAGGCAGGCCTGGGCAGGCTCCCTGCCCATTGAAAGCAGCTCTCAAATCCCAGGGACATGCATATTTAACAGGAGGGTTTCAGGCCAGTCTCCAGCTCTCAAGCAGCAACTTGCCCAGAAAAGCTGCTCAATTACCCATACTCTTCTTGGTGGGGGGAGCCAGTCGACCACTGCAAGTCCACACCAAGTCCCCAAGCCATGTCCCCCGATCATACCTTACCCCCGCCCCCCTTGTGTAATTCCCAGATGACTGGGCAGGGAGGTGGGCAGCTCAGGACGGATTTTCCCTCTTACCCAAGACTGCCTCCTTGTGCCAGTGAGTCAGTCCGGCAGTCTAGAAGAGAAAACATTTCAGGCCACAGAGACCTGGTTTGATATTCCACCGTTAGCATTTGGCGCTAGGCCTGGAAGGCCCTTCTCAACCTGTCAATCCCCTCTGGACAACCTTATTAGTCATGAACAGCTGCTGGAGGAGTGGTTTTATTAGATCCCTCTTAACCGGCAGGTTCTAGTTCAATGCAGGTTTGGATGGTGGGACCACAAGACAGAAGGTGCAGGCCTCGTGAGTGCAGGAAAGAAAACCAAGGGAACTGAGCACTGAGAACTAACTGGCTCAGGGCATTCATCTCAGAAGCCCACAACGAGGGCCTCTGTTCAGCTAGAGCTTGGGTTGAAATCACCCCACTGTAGGAGCCCAGGACGAAGTCTCCCAGGTCCAAGACAAAACATACACACGCTGTGCATGGTGGCTCATGCCTATAATAACAGTGCTTTGGGAAGCTGAGACAAGAGGTCGCTTGAGCCCAGGAGTTCAAGACCAGTCTGGGCAACAAAGCAAGACCTCGTCTCTACAAAAATAAAAATAAAAAAAATCAGCCATGCATGGTGGCACAGGCCTATAGTCCCAGCTACTTGAGAGGCTAAGGTGGGAAGATCACTTGAGACCAGGAGGTTGAGGCTGTAGTGAGTTGAGTTTGTGCCACTGCACTCCAGCCTGGGAGACAGAGCAAGAACCTGTCTCTTTTTTTTTTTTTTT
>NW_007258159.1:859388-882671 GCF_000164805.1 Carlito syrichta | reverse complement strand
ATGCCTATAATCCCAGCACTTTGGGAGGCCGAGGTGAGAGGATTGCCTGAGTCCATGGGTTCGAGACCAGCCTGGGCAATTTGGCGAGACCTCGTCTCCACAATAAATCAAGAAAAATTGGCTGGGCATGGTGGCGCATGCCTGTAGTTCCAGCTACTTGGAAGGCTGAGGCAGAAGGATCACCTGAGCCCAGCAGTTCGAGGCTGTGCTGGTTGTGAGCATGCCACTGCACTCCAGCTTGGATGACAGAGTGAGACTCCAACGAAAGAAAGAAGGAAAGAGGGAAAGAAGGAAAGAAAGAAAGAAAAAAAGAAAGAAAGAAAGAAAGAAAAAGAAAGACTATATACACACACACAGGCACGTGTGGTCACAGACACACACACACACACACACAACTAAGCAAAAAAACCCATCTTCCTGACTACTTCCGGGCTGGGCAAGATCCCATTCTCATCAGAAGAGGGAGAGAGAACAGGAGGCTAAGACTAGAGGCCCAAATGAGGCCTTGTCAACGTGAACTCACTTTCTCTTTTTGGAGGTGTTCTGATGTCATGTGATCAGCACACGTGTCCACCAAGTCCTTGGGCAGGAGCTGATGGAAGTTCATGCAGGACTGATCCCTGAGACTGCAACTTGAGAATGAGGAATTGAGCTGCGACTGCTTTCCCTGGAAGACTGTTCACTGGCTCTGTCACACAGCCAGGAGGGTAGCCTGGAGAGGCAGGATGGGGCAGTGTGCTGGAAGGCTGCCCTTCTGCAGCGAGGTGACATGGCTGACCGGGATAGGGTGACAGGAAGTCATGGGAGGGAAATATCGGTTGTTTTATTTTCACCAAAGCACTTTAGTTTCAAGCAGATGCTGCCACAAGGTGTCACTAAAGGCCCAGAGAGGTTGGATGACTTGCCCAAGGTCACACAGGCCTTTGGATGCCCAGCCCTAGGCATTTCCCACTAGACCTGGAGCGATCTGCTCTGCGTCTGAAATTGGTCAGAGGAGTCACAGGGGTGCTTAGGAAGACTCCATGACCTTGCTCGGCAATGGTATCAGAAGGTAACTTCCTGGGTTCAGGTATCGCCCAGAGGAAAGGATACCCTGGATGATATGGGTGAAGCAGGAAGAGGAGAGTTTAGTAGGCAAGGGGGGCAGGTCTGGGCTCTCCCACACCTGTGCAAGATTGATGTTGCTGGGAGACCAGTGACCCCTCACGCCCATGCCACCCCCGAGTGGCAGTCTTCCCGAGTGGTGTAGCCACAGCCCACACTCACCTGCATACTCTCCTTCGGCTTCATAAATCAGTCAGATGAAGACGCTGGGCCCCCTCTGCTGGGATTCCAGGCTGACCCTATTTAAACGACTTTTCTTTAAAAGACAAGAAAAGGTCTTGGCAGGCTTGGGACCTAGATGTTCCCCGCCAGGGAGGAGCTCTCTGCTTTGGTCTCTTGCTCTTCTTTCTGTCCAGCCTTGTGCTAAAAGCTCATTTCTTCTACTGGGCTCCAGGGCCCTAGTCACTGGGCACACCGTGGGCAGTGGTTAGTGGGTTGAATGACTGTTCAAGGGAGGCTTTTTGGAGAGGCTGACCTCCTTCCTGCCTCAGCTGGTACCCACTGTATGGGGGCCTGGGGGCGGTGCCTTCAGGGATGAATTTGCACCGGTAGCAGACACTACTGGTTGGCCCAAGTATGTCCACAGTTCCAGTGATTGGTTTAGAGATGGTCACATGACCCACTTCTGGCCAATGAGATTGGAGGTGATGTCACTAGATAGAGCATCAGGGCAGTCATTCCAAAACATGTCGAACTGGTATTACCTTTAGCCTTTCCATCTTTCTACCTGGAACTTGGACATAGACCTGGAGTTGCTGCAGCCACCTTACTATTATGAGGCAACAAGTATGAAGACAAAAGTTTTCACACTAAGCATGGTGGAAGGCACCATGGGAAGCATCTAGGGCCTTGACTGCCTGGTAGCCTCCGACTACCCACCCTTGGATTTCTTGTTGTGTGGAGCAGCTATCCTCCTCTCCACGTGTCAGGACACTGTTTTTCAGGTTTCTCTTACTTGCAGCCACATGCATCCTTAGTTGTTATACCACCCTCCTCCAGTTGGAAATGCACGCCTCTTTCCCATGACCTTGGTATTAGCAAGAGAGGTCGGGCCCCTGCGCTTCCCATGTACTGTGAGTCCAGGAGCCCCCAGAGCAGGAACTGCCCTGAAAATGAGGTCAGCTGTTGAGTGGTCAGTAGCTTCTCAGGGACGTGTGTGGTTTTTCCTCCTCCAGAAGTGCTCAGCTTTCCTTGCCTCTATGCTCCTCCCCAGCTCCACCAGCCTCCTGAGTGGCTCCTATGTGTCTTTCAAGACCCAGCCCACGTCACCTCATCCAAGAAGTCACAGCCACCCTCTTCACCTCACCCCCAGATGGCTTAGACTTTTTCCCTTGTGCCTCCACAATACCCTGTGCAACTTGTAGTTCTGCATTTGTCATATGGCATATGTCACGTGGCACATGTCACGTGTCACCTGTCACATGATATGTGTATGTGCATCCGCATCTCTCACCAGCTGGGGTATCTTTTTGCCTCTGTGTGCTGGGTCCCTAGAGCAGGTGTTCCAGCCCTTCCATGGGTCACAGTTCCGTGTTTGTTCATTCATTCATTCTAGGGTTTATGGAGCCTGTCCTAGAAATTCTAGTGCCTGGTGAGTGGCTCTGCTGGGCCAGGCTGTCACAGGACCCAGGGCACCTTACATAGTGGATCCTCAGGGAGCATCCCCGAAGGCTGGCCTCAGGGACTGGTCCTGACAGCCTCACGGAGCAGGGAGGGGATGCAAGCTTGCCTCATCTGGTGAGAGAGGTGGACACACATACACATGTCATGTGACATCGTTGGTGACAGATGCAAGGTTACAGGTGGCAAAGGGTATTGTGGGGGTCACAGAAAATGTCTAAGCCAGGGACACAGACTGGTATTGGTTCGTGGTCTGTCAGAAGCCAGACCGCACTGTAGGAGGTGAGCATGGGCAAGCAGAGCTCTGTCTTCTGTCAGATTGGCGGCAGCATTAGATTCTCATAGAAGTGAGACCCCTACTGTGAACTGAGTATGCAAGGGATCTAGGTTGTGACACCTCATGAGAATCTAATGTCTGATGATCCCCCTTCCATCTGTGGAAAATTGTCTTCCACGAAACCGATCCCTGATGCCAAAAAGGTCAGGGACCGCTGGTCTCAGCCATCCTGGGATGGGGTGCAGGCGATGGTACTGACATCTTGGATGAGGAGGGCTGAGTCTTGAAGGCCTCATGAGAGTCAGCCGAGATAGCGGAGGAGGGTCCTACTCTGGGCATCCTGCCTCCCCTCACGCCCACTCTACCCTGCCGTTAAGTGAGGAGGGAGAGCCGAGGCCAGAGGTCCAGGTGGGTCTGATGCAGCCCTTGGCTGTCTAGGCTCTGGAGCTAGAGGGGCAGTCATGGGGTTCCCTGCGGGGTCTGCTAGTGTAACCCCCTCCTCCAGGACTCAGATCTAGGAGCTGGGGATTGAGGAGGAGGCCAGGGCAGAGGACAGCCCCTCTGACTGAGCTGTCTGATCCTGAAGGCTTGTTGGAGAGGGACACCCCCGATGCTCAGTCCCTCCCTCCTCTCACCCACCTGCGCCTCTGCTCTCTTGTCATGAGCACCCATTGAATGCTCAGCATTCCAAAGCCAGGACTGCGGGGCTCATTCCTGAGGTGGTCCTGGCGCGCCCTGTTCCCCACTGGCACTCTGGGCTGCCCCTCCAGCCTCATGTCCCAACCTATCAGGCCTCTCCTAACTCAAATCTCTCTGGCATTTTGGAAGCACTTAGGGCCCACATTGGATAGTGTCTTAGTCAGCACAAGTTGCTATAACAAAAAGGCCACAGTCCCAGTGGCTTACATAACAAGCACTTCTTTCTTACAGTTCTGGAGGCTGAGAAGTCCAAGGTCAAAGCACCAGCAGATTCAGTGTCTGGTGAGCACCCACTTCCTGGTGCATCGATGGTGTCTTTGCTTGTCCTACCTTGGTGGACTGGGCAGGAGAGTTCGCCAGCAGTTTATGTGGGCCCTAATCCCATTTGTGAGGGCTTCATTCTTATGACCTAATCACCTCCCAGGGGCTCCACCTCCTAACATCATCACATTGGGGATTAGCATTGCAACATATGAATTTGATGGGGGACACACACTTTCAGGGTGGCAGTGGCTCTCAGCATGGCCCAGTTAGGCTCTAATGGAGAAAGAGGAAGGCTTCAGAGTACCCAAGTATAGTGTCAGGAGACCTACTGTGCTCTAGGCACAGAGTGGGTGTGCTGCTTAGTCACCACACACAGCAAATAAGTACAACACATATGCAAGGTCAGTTACTCCAGCCAACAACCTTGCATGGTGAGAATTGTCATTATCTTCTTAAAGATGAGGAAATTTACCAAAACTGACAAGAGAAGAAATAGAGTACAGGAATGCTTGTAAAATGCCTAAAGAAATTGCATTTATAATCAAAACTCTATACAGATAAAACTCCAGGTCCAGATGATTTTCTTGTGGCCCACCTAGTATTTAAGAAAAAAAAATTATAAACTGTACTTTACAAATTCTTTCAGATAATAGAAAAAGAGAGAATTCTTTCTAAGTCATTTTATAAGGCCAGTATGACACTGATATCTCAATTTTCACATCTATAAAGTGGTGATGATGATAGGTGATGCTGGCTGGGAACAGTGGCTCATACCTGTCATCCCAGCATTTTGGGATGTCACTTACTATTTATAAATAAATTATCATTATTATTATTATTTATAAATAAATAATAAGTGGTGTCTGCCTCAGAGGCAGGTAGCAGGACTTGGATCAAAGGAGTTGAGTGTGTAGCCTTTAGCATGATTCCTGGCATCTAGTATGTGCTCAATATACAGTCATTATTTCTATATGGCCAGGATTCAGGCCAAGGCTGTGTCTCGCCTGCACCAGGCTGAGTCTAGAATGGCATCCTTAGCCAAAGAGAGAAAAGAGAGAGCTGAGCACAGTCGTGAACAGAGCTCCTGTCCTATCGTGACCACTAAACAAACTTGATCTCATCCAATCCTATGAAAACTCTTCAAGGTAGGTGGATCGATCCATTTTACAGGTTGGAAGACTGAGGTTCAGAGAATCCACGACTGACTGAGTAAAGTCCCAACCAGGTCCATCTGAAGACAGAGCAAGTTAGGCAGGGGCACTAGCCAACCCTGCCATGGCCGTGGAGATCCCTGACTTTGGGCTGAGGCTGCCTCTGGATTCAAGGGTCTCCATCTATTAAATAAGTGAAGGAACTGCCCTCAAGATTGTTGAAAGTCTGAGGAAGCAGACTGAGTCTACTGACATGAAAAGTCCCCATGAACCAGTCTCCCTTGCTGGTCGCCACCTGCCCAGGCCTCCCATGGCTCGTGGCATGAGGAGACAGGTCACCCACATCCTGTGTACAAGATTGTCACTGAGCAAGGAGTACAGGAATATGTTCCCATGGTGATAAAAACTTTATCAATTCTGAAATCATCAGATCCTAGAGGGAACTGTCTCCTTCCCCTCACCCTCCAAGTCACTTCCCACCCTGACAGAAGCACCCTGAGAGGAGCACGCTCAAACAGATTGAAGGCCAGAGCTCCTTCCAGGTTGCATCTAGCAGTTATCTCATCATCTGCCCATGCCATTTTGAGGTAGTTTTTAACATGACAGCAGTCATCTTGGAGGCATTGTCCAGATGGCAGCCATCCTGGAGGTATTGATATAATGGCGGCCATCTTGGAGGGATTGTCCTGCCGGTGGCCATCTTGGTGGTATTGTCTTGCAACTCGCTTTACCACATCATAACCCCACATGCTATTTTCATCTTCTTTCCTTCACTGACAGATCAGAAGAGGTTTACCAGTGTTCCAGAGGGCAGGCATGGAGGTGCAGAAGAAACGGAAACCAGGAGTCACGCTGACCTGGATTGAAGCCCCGGGTCTGCCACTGGCTCTGGGTGACCTTAGCCAGTCCCTGGACTCTCTGAGTTCCAGTTTTCTTGTCTGTGAAATGGAGTCAACAATAGCAGTTACCCCATGGGCTCAGTATGAGACCTTGCCAGGAAATGCAAAAGGATGCTCATATTTCCAGATCCTCAGCCTTCCTGTGGTTTTTTTTTTTTTTTGAGTCAGAGTCTCACTCTGCTGAGGCTGGAATGCAGTGGTACACAGCTCAGCGCAGCCTCACCCTCCTGGGCTCAGGTGATTATCCCACCTCAGCCTCCTAAGAGACTGGATTATAGCCACCACGCCCAGCTAATTTTTGAATTCTTGTAGAGATGAGGGCTCTCTATGTTGCCCAGGCTGGATTTGAACTCCTGGGTTTAAGTAATCCTCCCACCTTGGCCTCCTAAAGTGCTGGGAACTACTGTGCCCTGTCCTCCCTGGGGCTTTGAGCACAAGGATTTCAGTGTCTGGAGGCCCTGGTGGGCCAGATGGTCATCAGAGCTCAGATCCCAGGACTTGGAGCCCTCCCTTTCTGAAAACAGACAAGACAGAGAAGGATCATCAGTGCCTGGTGGGGGGGAGGTGGGGGGAGGGCTAGGCATCCTGCTCCACATTTCCAGAGGTGAAAGCTGCGACATCAGCCTGGTCTCTACACAGAGGAGAAGCAGGCTGCTCTTAATAAATATGTTTATGGTCGTTGAATGACTCCACGATCCATTCCTTCACTTCTGAAGCCTGTTGGAAGATTCTTCTCATTTTGAAAATAGGGAAACTGAGGACAGGGCAAGTCAAAGCCTCCAGACATCATCTGGCTCAGCTCCCTCGTGTGACAAATGCCTTAGAGGAAGGAAAGTAAGAGACATGAGGACAGTCCTGACATTGAGTTACTGCGTTTGGAGCCAGATGTTTTATCTAATCCATACCAGCCCAGGAGGTAGGTGCTGTCCTCCACTCTACAGGCCAGAAGCTTGGGTTGCATCATCAACAGGAGGCAGAGTGATGCTGGTGGCAGTCTCCCACCAGTCTGCCTGTCCCTGGGTCAGCCTGTTGGCACGGAATGTCCTTTCCAGCCTCCCCACCCAGCCCGTCCCCACCCGCCTTGCCTTCCTGGCCCACTCTGTGAACTGTAGGCCCCCAGGAAGCCTCTCTGGCCACCTTCCACACCACCCCTCTGTCTCTCAGCTGCAGATGTCGTTCTGATTCTGCGCCCCCTGACTTGACTACAAATCTATCTTCTCCCCTGAGACCATGAATCTAATTCTGAGGCATGTATGCATCCCTACCCCCAGCCCAGGGCCTGGCACAGAAGAAGCTAGTGTGGTGCGGAAGGAAAGGAGGGAGGGAGGGAGGGAGGGAGAAAGGGACGGTGGGAGGGAGGGAGCTAGGGAGGGGAGGAGGAAGGGAGGAAAGGGAAGAGGAAGCGGAGAGGGGAAGGAAGGGAAGGAAGAGAGAGGGAAGGGCAAGGAAAAGGAGATGGGGGAGGGAGGGAAGGGAAGAGGGAGGAGAAACAGGAGGGAGGGAGGGAGGATAAAGAGAGGGAGGGAGAGAGGATAAAGAGAGGGAGGGAGAGAGGAAGTGAGGGAAGGTGAGAGAGGAGAGAGGGAGGGAAAGGGATTCCAACCCCCTGCTGTTTTCTCTGTTCCATAGCTTCTTGGACAGAGCCAAGTTCAGGAGACAAGACTCCAGGATGTTATCCCCCACTGGATGCCCTCCCCCCACCCTCATGGTCACTGCCTCTCCTCCCATTCCCCTGTCTCCCCATCCCATAAATTAGTGCTCCCCATGGCCCAGGCAGCAACGTTTCCTGACCCCCACACCCCCTGCCAGCTGCCCACAGCTCTCCAACCTCAAGCCCACCAGGGCCCAGGGTTCAGGAAGGGTTCCCTCACCAGGCCACTGGCCTTAAGCAGGTGACAAGGCCTTGCTCACCGGCCAGCAGGGGAAGGAAGGGCTGGAAGCTGGGCCTGGCCTGAGGAAGTGGCTGCCTCCTTATCAGTGCCACCCTCTTGCCCGCTGGAGCCTGTGTGGTCCACAACCGCTCCCCAAGGCAGGTAGGGGGCTGGGGAGACTCCCTGCATTTGTCAGCTGGGGAACCATGGCTGGGAGGACTGTGTTTCCATGGATACAAGCCATGAGCGCTTCTGGGAGACGGGGCCATGGTGTACACAGACACAGATCCACACGGACCTGCAAGAAAAATAGCAACAGATTTGCTGAGTCATTGGCCCCACGTATTTATAGTCCCTGGCAAAGGCAGGCCTGCCTATCAGAGGCTAATAATACTGCAGCGGCGTGTTAATTGCAAAGACGGAGGCTTCAAGCATCCATTCAGACACCAGGGCCGCTGCTTGAATAAAGAGTGGGGCCCTCACACTGGAAGCCGGGTGCGTGGCGAGCGTGTACAGCTAGGAGTGCGTATGTGTGTGTGTGTGCGTGCTTGTGTGTGTGTGTGTGTGTGTGTGTGTGTGTGTGTGCATGCAGGTATGTGAACGCTGGCTCTGGCACGTTGAAAAGCTTAAGGATCACATCAGCCAGACTGCCATGACCCTATGACAGGGTGTTACAAAGCACACTTCAATCACCTAAGGATGTTTAGGCTTCAACCCATCCCACAGATAGACAAGGTGTGAAGAAGTCAATGAGAGGCAAGGAGGTTGGTTGGCTGTGTCCCAGGGTTGAGGGGAGGGGACAGGATGCCAGCCTGCGGCCCTGAGACCATAGCCCCAGACTGCGGGGACAGCCCCTGTCCTTCAGCTCTGCGTGGCCGGGTAGTTAGAAGGAAGAGAAGAGGAGACCCCTGCCTTCTGGGAGGTTAGCCCCCGTGGGTCGCCTGATGCACTTGAAGTCCCCTAGGGGCCCCCCTACAGGGGGCAGAATCAAGGACAGTCAGGAGCCCAGGCACCATCTTGAATAAACGCCCAAGGACCAAACTCAACCCTGAGGAAGTGTTTTGGCTTCCCTTGCCTCTGGGAGCCAGGAGGCCGCCCAGCTCAGAGTAAGGCGAACCATGGCCTCACCTCCTACAACTTCCAATGGGCAGGCAGTCCTGCCCTGGAGTAGCCCTTACAGTGGCATTAGTGATGTGTCCTGCACTGTGCGCAAAGGGCAGGAGAGGGGTCCCTGAGGCATCCCGATCTCTTTGAACCCCTTCCCTGTCCCTGCTTACCACCCCCCATCTCTCCCCTCCATCCACACAGGACAAGGAGTGCTGGGGTAAATGTCCCCTTCCTTTCACCTCAGTTGAAATACAACCTCCTGCCCTCTAGCCTCCGGTGCAGCCCATGAGGATGGAGCCCTGCTCCCTGTCCTCGGGGATCTGATGACAGAGGACTGGTGGCCTCCAGGGACCCACAGAGGAGCAGCAGAGCATGGCTTCCCAGGGAGGAGGAGCAACCAGGCTCCCCGCACGAGCTGGGCCTCGACATCTCCCACTCCTACCGCCGAAACAGCTCAATCATTCGTGACTGAGTCCACAGCATTTCGGAGAAGGGAGGCAGGGAGAAGGGAGGAGGGGAGAGGAGAGGACATCCTTCCAGTTCTCACTTCTCATCAAGAGAAGGTTGACTCAAGCGCTATTATTAATAGTAAATTAAATAGTGCAGTTATTCTGAATAATAAAGAGCTCTTCTGTTCCAAGTTTCCACTGTCCTCTCTCCAGGGAAATACCTGCTGTGGCCTGAGATGTGGGATCCATGATTGGCATTTGTAGGACAAAGCTGATGCTCTGGCTGTGCCCAGCCACAGAGTGCCACGTCCCCTGAAAATGCCTCCTCGGCCCCAGCACCGTAGTATGAGGAAAAGACGGACTTGGGGGACCCCAGACACCCTCCATGATCACACCAGAGAGTCCAGGCTGGGTTCACCTGAACATGTAAACCTGGCCAATGGCCCCCCAGCTGATCTCCCCGTTGGCCAGCTCCGTGACCTTGGACAAGCCCTTGAGCTGCTCAGTTCCCTCATCTGTAAAATGGGCTTAACGATAGCATCTCCCTCGAGTTTGCCTAGAAGGATTAAAATTAACATCCATAATATTCTTATTATACAAGGTTTTATATATATATAAAGAGGTCATGCACAGTGGCTCACACCTGTGATCCCAGCATTTTGGGAGACCAAGACAGGAGGATCACTTGAGGTCAGAAGTTCAAGATCAGCCTGGGAAGCACAGGGAGACTCTGTCTCTATAAAGAAAAAAATTGTTTATTTTTTTGTTAGCTGGTTATGGTGGCACACACCTGTAATCCTAGCTACTCAATAGGCTGAGGATGGAGGATTGCTTGAACTCGGTAGTTGGAAGCTGCAGTGAGCTATGATCACACCATTGCATTCTAGCCTGGGCAACAGAGTGAGAATCTGTCTGTAAATACACACACACACACACACACACACACACACACGAAGGGCTTATAAATCTGCCTGGCACTTAGCAAGAACAGTGTAAAGTTTCATTAAATAAATAAAAGACTGCCAGGATATGCACGGGGCAGAGTCCAAGACCCAAGACTCCACGCATCAGATTGTTGAGATCAAAACTTACAGCAAAGAACTCCTCTGTAGACATAAACCCAGACTAACAGAGGAGATTCAGCAACTTGACATCCTGCCCTTCTCTGGTCCTCAGTTTCTAGCCCCATCAATGGGGAACAAAGGTGTGTGAGGTGACTGCTAGGACCCAGCCTGTTCTGACCTGTCATTTATTGCAACAGCTAATAATCATTGAGCTCCTGCTATGTGTTAGACACTGTGCTAAGTGCTTTATCAATCATCTTATGTAATCATTACAAAAGCTAACATGCTAAGTCAATCATTTCATGTTATCCTCACAGGAGCTCCATAGGTGGGCACTGCTGCACAGATGAAAAAAACCAGGCTCAGAGAGGTTAAGTAACTGGCCAGGATCACACAGTGAGCAAGTGGTGGAGCTGAAATTCGAACCCAGGCCTGCCAACTCTATAACCTGACCTCGAGGCTCTGGAGACCGTGTCACCTGACCTCCCATCATATTCATATCCAGGAGTGTGTTGAGTAACTCAGGATTGCTTGAGGAGAGGGAAAGGGCAAAAAAGGGGCACAGATCTGGGCTGCTCTCATCTCACCCAGGCTTAGTGGCCAAGCAGCCCTCCAATGATAAGGGTTGAACATCCCTCATCCGAAATGCCCGGGATGGAAGTGTTTCAGATTTTGTAGGTTTACAGTTTCTGGAATATCTGCAAGTGCTTACGAACTGAACATCCCAAATCTGAAAATCCCAAATCCGAAATGCTCTGATGAGCATTTCCTTTGAACATCATGTTCACACTCAGAGTTTCCCATTTTGGAGCATTGAGGATTTCAGGTTTTCGGATTTGGGATGCTCAATCAGTATCAGCTTGTCTGAAGAGGTGAGGACTCCGACTGGCCGCCTGGGGAATGTGGAGAGCTGAAATTGGGTCCTCTCGAGAATTGGGGGAGGACACCCCAGGGACCAGAGAATGAGCCTGAGGCCCAATGGAGAAGCAGAGGCAGAGATGTTGCGAGATTCAGAGCAGGTACCGGCATCCGGATGCGCAGGAAGCCCATGGGACAGGAGGCAGACCAGCAAAGCCTGTCCCACTCCCTCCCTCCCATCTGTCCAGCCAGTCCCTCCTGGGCCCACTCAGCTTCCCCCTCCTGTATCTCCCAAGGCAGCAGCTTTTGGGGGAAACATTCTCCCCTGGGGCCCTAGACGCTGCGCTAAGTCGTTGTTTATGAAGAGGAAACAAGGCCAACTGCATTTCTAAAGAGGCTCCAGGGAGCTGGCGCTGCCAGTGAGGGCTGGGGCCTCTCAGCCACCACAGGGACAGCAGGTTACAGGAGGCGGGGCCGGAAGTTCAAGCAGGGAAGTTCAGAATGTTTGACCTCAGGCTGATGGCGCGACATTTGTCGAAGGGCTGACTCGGCTGGGAGATGGGACAGTGGTGCGGGTGAATCAAGCTGGTCCTCAGCTTCCTGGGGTTTTTGGAGACTTCCCTCCTCCCGGTAAGTGGCGGTGAGCTCAGGAGCTGTGGAACCTGGGGAAGGGCTCCCGGCCGAGCTCTCCTTGGGGAGACTGATGCTTCCTGCCTGGGAAGGAAGGTGGGAAGGACATTTCAGGGAGCAAGGCCCAGAGGAGTTAGCCACCTGCCCCAGGAGTTAGCCACCTGCCAGGGGTTCTGGTTCCATGTGGTTAGAGGGGAGGGGGTGGGGCTGGGAAAGCAGGTGTGGTCAGAGGCCAATGGCAAGAGGCCCAGGAAATGCTCCTAGAAGCTTGGATTTCCTGCTGAAGGTAGGGAGACATTCAAAGGAGTCATGGGATTTGACTGGCCTTTAGAAAGATCATTCTGAGTTGGCTGGGCCTGGTGGCTCACACCTATAATCCCAGCACTCTGGGAGGCTGAGGTGGGAGGATCATTTGGGGCCAGGAGTTGGAGACCAGCCTAGGCAACATAGTAAGACCTCGCCTCTAGCAAAAAATCAAAAAAATTAGCCTGGCATGCCTGTAGTTTACTTGGAAGACTGAGGTGGAAGACTGTAGTCTACTTGGAAGACTGAGGTGGAAGGATCACCTGAGTTCAGAAGTCTGAGGCTGCAGTGAGCCATGATCGTGCCACTGTACTCCAGCTTTGGCAACAGAGTAAAACTCTGACTCAAAAAAAAAGATCACTCTGGGACAAGCTTACACCTCCACCCAGCACTACAGAGCCCCAGCTCAAGTCCTGAGGTGACACAGAGCTCCTGCCTGCGATTCCATCCAGGGGTGGTAGGAACCAAGGCATGTGCTCGCATCCATGGGACTCAGTACATTATAGATTCAACCAGATTTCTCCCAGCAATGGACCTCGTCCCCATGCTCAGATGGCTACGGTGGAAATGCTGACAGTTACATATCAGAAAATCAGTCCGTATAATTAGTCATGTCAAATTACCAGAAAGGGAAATGTTTTGTGATCATCTTAACAGACACCAAAAATGCATTCGATAGAACTGAGCATCCATCCTACCGAAAACCCTTAGCAAAATAACGATAAAAGAACATTTCCTTGACATCATTAAAAATATCTACCGTTGTCACCATACTCTACAATAAAACACCTGGCGAGGAGCATTCATATGTAAGTCGGATTGGGATGAGAAAGCCTGCTATTATCATAATTGTTTCTCATTGTTTTGGAGGTTTTAGCCAATACAGGAAAACATTAAAACATAAAAGGAGAGGAGGAGAAATTGCAAGCATCATTGGTACATGGTATCAGCATTTATCCAGAAAACTCAAAAGAATGAACTGAAAAACTCATAAGAGACGATGAGAGAGGTTGGTAAATTGGCCTGTATTAAAGGAAAGGCACCAGCAAGACCCAGCTAGAAACCTTAAGTGAGAGGAAAGGAAAGAAGTTCCAGAACAGAGTGAGGAAGGCTCTCCAGGGTACTCAAGGCTGGAGAATAAGTCTGGAGCACCTCCAAGTTCTCCTGCTGCGGACTGGCCTAGCGGGGAGTGGGGAGGAAGGTGGGGAACTCAGGTGGGAGATGGAGGGCAGGGAAAGGCAGGGGAGAGAGGATCCTGGAACATCTTTCTGGGCTGGAACAGTCAGGCTTAGGCTAGGAACTGCCCTGTTAGGGGAACACCGGGCCCTTTGGGTCTGTTTCTCAGCTGCCCTGGCAGACAGCAGCTATGCTCCAGATGGTTCACTGAGCCTGGGCTCACCGAGCAGCAGTATCCGACTGCTGGGGGCTCCAAAGGCAGCAAATACAGGACGGGTCTGCAGACCCCGACAGAGAGCTGGCATCACTACTGGGCACAGCAAGTGAGATTTCAACTGAAAAAGGGCCTCTGAGTGTCCGGTGGGCTCATTGCAAGTTGCTTTTGGTACTACGAAAGCAGATTTAGCAGGAGAACCTACCCACGGCCAAGAGACACATCCGCCTCCACCAGTCACAGCACAACAGGGGCTCACTCCTCAGCTCTCTGCCTCCAGGCTCCTGGCGACTGGGCCCTGTCATGCTCAGAGTGGCTTGACTTCCCCGAGGGACCCATCAGGGCCGCGGAAGTACAGGCTCTCACCACAAGGCTCCCAGGGCCCGTTCCCAGAAAGAGAAGCTGGTAGATTTTTCCTCCATCCACAGGGTGAGCGTGGCACAATGTGCACGCGTGGCCCCTCTCGGTGACAAGGGCTCTCTGGGTTTTCTGTCACTCACCTTGGAGAAACCCCGCAGCCAACAGTGTGGCAGCAGGCCAGTGTTTCAGGCTAACTCCGTGTTCCCCATTCAAACCCTCACCTTCTCTTTAATCCTCACTCCCAGCCCCATCGGAACTAAGAAAAAGAAAAGAAATAAAGACAAACCACTCTCTGCCCCATGCCCCAGCACCACTGCTGTGCCCAGGGACAGGACAGTTACTTCCCAGGGGAGATGTTGCCCTTCAGAGAGAGGTTTGGTGCCAAGCAACGGAGTTTCCATGGTGGAATTTTAGGACATCTAGGGGATTTTAGTCACTGAATTATGTGAGGATCAAATGATTCAGTGCCTGACAGCTGGGAATTAAGGAAGGTGATAAGGGGCTTCAAACCTCTTGTGGGGACTGAGGCTGTTGAGTGGGGAGGAGGAGACAGAGAAAAGAGGAAAAAGCAACTATGAGCACCTACTGGATGCCTTCCCTGTGATGTCCCATGCAATCCACAGCCATAGGGCAGAGGCACTATTTGTACCTGGATTCAAACCCTGGTCCCTTGGATTCCGCTGCCTGTGTTCTTAAGCTCTGGCTCCTGCTGCTCCTTAGAAAATGAAGCTTTATTTTATATTTATTTTTATTACTATTAACATTATTATTAGAGACAGAGTCTTTCTCTGTCACCCGGGCTGGAGTGCAGTGGCACAACTATAGCTCACTGCAGCCTCATATTCCATGCCTGACTGATTTTTTGTTTTTTTGTAGAGATGGGGTCTTGCTATGCTGCCCAGGCTGGTCTTGAACTCCCGATCTCAAGCGATCCTCCTGCCTCCCAAAGTTCTGCCTGTGTACCCCACTCCCCCAACCAGATGCTGTCGTACCCACCCTGGTTCAATCGCTTCCTTACTCTGTCTTCTCATCTGTGTTGATGCCTAGACTTACCCCATAGATGCTTCCTGCCTTGAAGTCAGAATTGCCCTCCTACAGGTGCTCTGGGACCACACAGATGTCCCTGCGAAGGACCACACTCAGCACCATGCCCTCGTGACAGGCAACTTTTCAGGCAGGTCTGGCTGGGGACTCAGGTCTCTTTGCAGGCTCTAGCCTTTTGTACTCCCGGCCTCCACCCTTCCTCCTTCACAGGCTCCCTGGTTACCTGGAGTCCTCCCACAGCCTAGAGCCTGGGAGAAGACTCTGGGGTGTGGGTTTGTATGGCCTAATCCACCAAGTCCCCCTGGCTCCTTGGTCTTGTCACCATGGAAACCTCGTGAGGTCACCAGCACCATTGAAATCAGAGAAAAAATGTCTCCCTCTTCCAAAGCAAGCCCCTGCTGAGATCCCGTGGGTTCTGTGGAGCAATGGGGAGGCTGGGAGGCAGTCAGTCCCAGGGTACAGCCCAAGCCCCCTCCTCAGGGATGGATTAACCCCTCAAGGCCCAGGTCGCTGGCCTCATGCCTTCCTCCTCCCTGAAGTCTTCCAGGCATCCTTGCCCAAGAAAAGTGAATCCCACAGCTTTGTGAACACAGCAAGCTGCATCTGGAAAGCGGTAACGTTGATGCTGCCGAGTAGAAGTCTCCCAAAGTTCTGCCTGTGCGCCCCACTCCCCCAACCAGATGCTGTCGTACCCACTGCTGCCAGAGACTTGGGAGCTGGTGAGAGAGGCAGGGAGCGGGGGAGATGAGGCAGGTGGACTCTGTTCCCTTCTCAAGCACAGAAGAGGCAGGAGCTGCTGGGGGCTGTGCAGGCATGGAGGGTGTTGAGCTCGCCCCATGCCACGGGCTGTAAGCCTGGCTCGGCTGCTGCAGGTCTGTCACACCTTCTTCCTGGGACACTTGACCATCCTCTACTTCTCTTTGAGGCCAGCAGGCAGGCCAAGAGCCTCCTGCTCCCCTCTTCTGTCCTACAGGCCACTGAGATCAGGGCCATCTTCCACCCAGGATCCAGAACTTCCCTCGAGGGGCCGTCCTGGAGTCCTCTTGCCACTCTCAAGACCCTCCCCAGCACCCAAACCCCAGGGAGTGTCTCCTTCACCATCCTTGCTAGCCTGTGGGTCTCCTTACTGATCCATGTCTAGAACATGCTGCTTCCTTTGTTCACATTCCTAAGACAGCCTCTCCCTCCTTTTGTGTCTATTTTAATCCTGCATTACGCTCCTCGTCATCACATACACCATTTTCACCTTTATAATTCCAGTACCTCCTCCCCCAGCACCACCCCCAAGAAGCCCTCCTGTCCTCAGCCATCACCACAAGGTTCCCGTCACCACCACACTCTCCCGCCCTTGTGAATCCCCCGCCTTCCATCCCTTCCATCACGCGGCCTGTGACACCATCCTCACACCTCACCACCACCCCACATCCATGTCACCATCCCATCTCCATCTCCCCTGCCTACTGTCACCACCCCCATCACCAGCACCATGACCCCCATCTACATAATGTCACCATCACCAACATGGCTCCCACCACCACAGCCACTGATCCTGCCACCCTACGGCTAATCCCACCACCACCATTTCCCTCATCGATGCTGCACTCGCTGTTGCCACCACTGTTGGCAGCACCATTCTCCCTGTCATCATAAAGTATCTCTGCCAGTGTCGCTGCTGCCACCATAATCGCCATCCTGCTGTCAATACCACCATCCCCATCACTGACACTGTAGCCGCCATCGCTACCACCATGATCTGTTCCCAACACCATCCTAAACTTCATGAATATCACACCACCATGACCACATACCACCACCATCACCACGTACGCATCACCACTGCCGCCATGACCACACACCCTCACACACTCATCACCACCCACCATTGGGGGGAAATAATGCCTCCCTTCATGAATCGATCAAGTGATCCACTTCTAATCCTCGAAAAGGACCGTGAAAGGACTCACAGGCAGCGGATCTCAACGGCTCCCTGCAGTTCGCACCCTTTGGAAAATCTCTATCAGTGGCAGCTGTTGACACGAAACTGGCCCCAGGACTCTTGTTAACCCCTCGAGGCACAGCCGAGACTCAGCCAAAGCAGTCACAGTCATCCGGATGATACTATAAGCTGCTGATGAGAGCACAAACAGGCATGGACTTCTTGAAGAGCCACTCACAGTACAACGAAAACCCTCGGATATGCATTCTCAGAAATGCTACTTCCAAGAAGCCATCCTAAGGAAATAATTAGATGATGTGTGGGTGTTCTAATAGCAATCATTGGAAACAGTCTAAATGCACAACAAGAAAAAAAAGAAAATTTAAAGAAACTCCATGGACTAATATGCAACCATGAAAACAGAAAATATAGATTCATCTAGCAGCAAAAAGATATGCTGATTCTATCTTGTTAATGAACAAAACCAGGTTTCATACTAGCATTTATGAAATAATCCCCTATTTCTAAATATATACGTGTGTTCATGAAACAAGGTGAAATATTTTATTCTAACAGCTGGCATCAAAGTTTTTCTAAGATGGGAAACCATCTTTGGTAAAAATAAAAAAGCAAAATCTTCTGTCCACTGTGTCGACACATGATGATAATAAACCACTCCTCGTGCGACAAGGAAAGGGCCCCTCTTGTTTCTGGTGGGTGGGGAGGGGGGCGCCTTTTATGTGCTGAGATTTCGCTCTTTCTCTCAAGGTGCTCCTGTGGCTGCAAGGTAGACCATTTCTTCCCCTCCACCCCACCCCCACACACCTAATTTTCAGTCGAGTCTGCTAAATGCTCAGAGTTTCTGAACGAAGGGTTTTTCTGTGAGAATTAGAGAAGAGGCCAAGCTTAAGATCTGATCCACGCCAAAGTGTTTAATTCGGATGGAAACATGTACAGGTGATATATGTATTTGTTAGTTTTATTTGTATTTTCTAATTTTCTAAGATAGACATAAAAGAAAAATAGCATCATGCCTGCAATCCCAGCACTTTGGGAGGCTGAGGAGAATCTCTTGAGGCCAAGAGTTTAAGACCTGGGCAACATAGCAAGACCCTGTCTCTATAAATAATTTTTTAAAATTAGTCAAGTGTGGGGGTGCACACCTGTAATCCCAGCTACTTGGGAGGCTGAGATGGGATGATTGCTTGAGCCCAGGAGTTCAAGTTTGCAGTGAATTATGATTGTGTCACTGTACTCCCAGCAGGCTACAGAGTAAGACGCTGTTGAAAGAAAGAAGGAAGGAGGGAAGGAGGGAGAGAGGGAAAGAGGGAGGGAAGGAGAGAGAGAGAGAGAAGGAAAGAGAGAGAGAGAAAGAAGGAAAGAAAGAAGAAGGAAGGAATACAAAGAAAGAGAAGAGAGGGGAGGGAGGGAGGAAGGGAAGAATTATTTAATTAATTTCAGGGACCGCAGTTGAAAATTTGTCCTAAAGTTAGCAGGCACTAGAGACTTTGGGTTGTAGGGTGTAGCCTATCTTCTTCCCCACAGACCCCAAGCCATCTGCACACCGTGGGCTCTGTCTTGACACCCACCTCCAGAAGCATCCATCCAGGCGTCTGGGGAAGAACAGTCTGGAGAGACACTGGGAATCCCTGCTACAATGCCTACATGTAGACCCGTCTTCTCACTCTGTCTCTGCTCAGAGGACACACACCTCCCTGTATGGTTAACAACAGGAGCGATCCCCACTTCGGGGGATGTCCTGTCACTCCCAGGACCTAAGTACGGAAGCTTTCACAAGAGGATCTTTTTATAAAATTTTTTATTTTTTTTTTGAGTTGGCGTCTCACTCTGTCGCCCAGACTGGAGTGCAGTGGCTGCTCCCGGCCACCGCAACCTCGACTCGCTGGGCTCTGGCGATCCTTCCGCCTCAGTCTTCCAAATAGCTGGAACTACAGGCACGTGCTACCACACCCGGCTAATTCTTTTTTTTGATTTATTGTAGAGATGAGGTCTTGCCAAGTTGCCCAGGCGGGTCTCAAACCCGCGGGCTCAGGCAATTCACTCACCTCAGCCTCCCAAAGGCGCGGGATTACAGGCTGAGCCACCGAGCCAGCTACAAGAGGATCTTAAGGAGGCCCCGCAGCAATCCTGGCAACAATCACACAAGAGGCACAACCACCACACCATGGGGACCACCACCAGAGTCCTGGCCATCACCACCGCCGCCATCACCCCCAGAACATCAAGTCTTTTTGTAATCTAAGCAGTGTCCAGTTCTGCCACATTCTGGGTTAGCTTGAGGGGGACTGGGAAGGACACAGAGAATAAGAAAGTGGGGGAAGGGGAGAGTGCTGTTCTGTTCCCCTTTCCCAACATGTCTTCGACCTGCACAAAACCCTGCGAAGTTCATTCACTCGGCATTCAGTGGAATAATGTCGTTAGTAATGAATTTGTTTTACATTCAGTTGAATAACACTGTTAGTTATGAATTTATAATTTGCACAGGGGTAAGGCTTTTTTTTTCTTCGAGGCGTCAGAGAAGCTGTTGCTTACAAACTTGTAATTCGCCACTGCAAATCCATCTGTAAATGACACTATTGCAAGCTGAAAATCTCCCAGGAGCAAGGAATACAGCCTCAGAATTAAATTGTGTGCTTGACAAGAACCTGCTGTTCTGTCCAGCCCTGGCCCCCTTGTCCCGCCTTTCCTCCTGAGCTCAGCCTCAGTCTTGCTGGCTTCCCTCCTAGTCAGTTCAGCCCTGGCCACCCTCACTCCCCAGTAGTCATCCTCAAGCCCCTGGTCCTCTCCTTCCATATCCAGAGGGGGATACACAACCCAACCAAGATCACACAGCTCTCTGGGGAAAAGTGCAGACAGGTTCAGCTGGCACCAGCAGCATAATCTGCGTCTGTGAGATGAACACAGAAATCCACTTCTGACTCTCTGGGTCTCTGCTTCTCCACCATTGATGGGGCCTCACTATGGTTGGAATGTGTCCCCCCCAAAGGCACATGTTGGAAACTTCATCCCCAGTGCAACCATGTTGAAAGGTGGCGCCTTATGGAAGGTGATGGGTCACTGAGTTCCACCCTCAAGAATGGATTAATTCTCATAATAAAAGGGCTTGAGGCTGCAAGTATAACCTCTCTCAAGACCTTCCACCATGGGATGACAGAGCAAGGGTGCCCTGACAGATACCTACACCTTGATATTGGACTTCCCAGTCTACAGAACTGTGAGACATGAATTTGTTTTCTTTGTAAATTACTTGGTCGGTGGTATTCTGTTACAGCAACACAAAACAGAATCAGACAGACCCCAAGCCCTTTCCAAGTGTTTCCCCAGATTTGCCAACCAGGGCATGGCTAAGAAGTAAGGCTGCCCAAAGAGCCTTTGGAAGACTTCCAAAGAGTGGGATGTGTCCCCTAACCAGGACTGCACCATATAAGAGCCCAAAAGGAGGGTGTTGGAGGGGTGAGGGGAGATGTTAGCCCAAGAACCAAAAGGGCAGAATTGGGTGGGGGCAGTGACCAGTGGACAGCTCTACCCACAGAGTCCACATGGAGTCAAACTTCTTTGCCTCAACCATTTCTAAGCTCTTGTGTTTCATACTTTTTGTCTTATTTCCTTCTGTGCTTCCTAATTACCCACTGATTTATTCTTTTTAAGTAAAAGTTACTTTCAAAGAATAAATTTAGAATGAAAATTAGAAGGAAGCACAGCCCATAGCTGGGCTAAGGAATGAGATTGGTGCTTGATAGGAAGTCAGAGCTGGAAAGAATGTGGTGAACTCATCAACAGGGAGTCAATCAACAAGGATTTAGAGTTCTTCATCGCCACCACAGTCCAACGCTGAGCCAAAAGGTGGGGAAACAAGGATAAATGAGATAGGGTGGTCTCTGCTTTGCAGGATTATAGTTTAGCAGGGAAGACATACCATTGAACACACAGCTATGATAAGGTGTGGCCACTAAGGGGAATCTATGTGTACTGGGGCCCCATGGCAGAGACACCAAAACTAGTCTAAAAGGGTTTAAGGTGAAACCTGCTACTGATGGGCTATGTGACCTCGAGTAAGTTGCTTAACCACTCTGAACCTCATCTGTTGTCAGTAATCATTTATTGAGCCCCTGTGTTGTAATCAAAACAAGAGATATACATTATGCAGGGAATGCAGATGTCACATTATTACAAATAACAAGGATTATGACCTAGACTTGGGGACAGCTTTTAGGAGGCCTCAGATTTAAGTCAAATTCTCAAGGGTAAGTGAAGAAGGGGCAAGAGTGTCCCAAGCATATAAAAGAGACAGCAAGTAAAGAAAAAAAAAGTCAGAAGGCAAGAGATGCTCGTGTAGCCAGAGGGCAGAGAGCAACGAAAGAAAGGGACAGGGATGCTGGAGAGAGCCACAGCGCCCAGAGAGCCACAGCGCCCAGAGGCAGGGACATGTGGGTGTTGCAAGAACTGGGGGTTTGGACAACATGAAGGGTGAGGGGATTCGAGCAGGAAAATGACACACCAGACTCGAAGTTCTTGATGAACTTGTCCAAGAGGCCCAGAGAGCACATGGCAGGATTAGAGCGCCTCTACCTGACTAAGTGATGAGGGCACCTCAGACAAAGGTGGTAGCAGCAGACAGTTGAGACAGGAGCAGATGGAGGTGGGTTTAAGGGGGAGAGGGAGGAGAAGAAGGTCTAGAGGAGAACCCCAGAGCTTCCTAGGAGTGGTTGAGACAGGAAATGCAGGGGGAGAGGAGCCTGAGTCCCTTCCTGCAGCTACAACAAAGCACCTTGCACTGGGTGATTTACAAACAATGGAGATGTATTACTCACAGGTCTGGAGGCAGTCATCCAAGATCAAAGATGAGCCATCTTCTCTGATGGTGCCTTCTGCATCTTCATGTGGCAGAAGGGATGGGGAGCTCATAAAGGTGCTGGAGCATGAGGTTGGAGCCCTCATGATGTAATCACTTGCCAAAAGCCCCACATTCTAATACTGTCATACTGGGGATTAGGTGCCAATAGGTGACTTGAGGCTGGGGTGGGAACTCAGTGTCGAATATAACAATGAGTCTAGAAATATCCTAAGTTTGGTTTTGAATTTGAACTTCCAGGAGACAGGAGGTTCCAGAGTCTGGAGCTTAAGGAAAATCCAAGCTGGAGGTATGGATTTGGGACTTGAGACCACGTAGGCAGTGACTACAGTCACCAGAGAAGGTGGTTCACATGAGAAGGGAGAGCCAGGGGAGCAAGAAAAGGACTTAGGACTGAACCTGGAGACACTCAGGTCCCCACAGCCGGGCCATGCACAAAGTGGGCAGAGGAGGCAGGGAGGCAGCAGAGGACACACAGAATCCAGGAAGTCTGGGTGTCCCTGGACTGGGAGGAGATGCAGCAGACTGTCCACATGTGGGGGAGAGGCAAGTCACCAGGACTCAGATGTGTCCCACGAATCGAGTGTCGCAGGGGTCACAAGTGCGCTTGGCACGGAAAGGTTTTCAGGGCGTGTGGAGGCAGACGTCAGATTGCAGAAGGAAGAAGGTAGAGTGAGGCGGGTGGGGACAACGTTGGCGTGAGTTTGGCTATGGGGAGAAGAGAGATGAGATGATACCTGGAGAGGGAAAGAGGGTCTTACTTGTAAGGTGGGAGAATTTAGATCACAGGTTTAAAGGCTAATGTGAAGGAACTAAGAGGGAGAGAGAGTAGACAGGGATGGGGGAGGAGGAGGGGAGAGAGAGAGAGATGGACGGGCCAGGAGGGTGGAGAATGAGGTGTCATGAACAGCCTAAATTCCCAGAAGGCAGGAGGGAATGGTGACGATTCTTTCATGCCATGGCAGACTGGGAATTCTTCATGAATGTACTCTGCAGAATACTATCTTCCTGTAATATCCCAACATCCTATTTGCAGAAGAGAAAGCAAAGGCATAAGAGGGTATGTGCTTGGTCTGAGTCACACAGAGGGGCTTTGCACACAGGCCTTCCGGAGGAGAGCAGGGTACGCGTGTTAGATGTCAGAAGTGAAGGCTTGGGGACTTGTTGGGGGGACCCCTGAGCTATGTGCCAGGTTCCTTCCCTTCAACTTTTTCCAGCTTAGGTTCATCTTTAAAATATTCTGTTTGAACTACTCATCGAAACTGGACTGGATAAAAAAAATGTGGTACAGCCGGGCTCGGTGGCTCAGCCTGTAATCCCGCACCTTTGGGAGGCTGAGGTGAGTGGATTGCCTGAGCCCGTGGGTTCGAGACCTGCCTGGGCA
>NW_007258159.1:852384-859175 GCF_000164805.1 Carlito syrichta | reverse complement strand
ACTCAAAAAAAAAAAAAAAATGTGGTACATATACACTGTGGAATATTAAGCCGTCATAAAGAAGGACAAACAAATGGACTTCACAGCAACTTGGATGAATTTAGAGTCTACCATACTCAGTGATCTACCACAGAAACAAAGAACAGAGTACCACATGTTCTCACTTATAAGCGGACCCTGAACATTTACCATAATACTATAAGAAAGGGATTGTCAGTAGCGGGATACTGTCAGAGTGGGGGGGTACACAACATCAGTAGGGGTACCTGATCTCAAACCAGGCGACACGGGGAGCAAAGGGAGGCCCAAACTTTACCTGTATGATGACCATTTGCATACCTAATCCTGAAGTATACCCCACGGCTTTAAAACAAAAAAAAATACAAAATTCTGTTTAACAAAGATGTAAGACAAATAAGTGTTTGGGAGGTTCATTGAATATTCACAAAACAAACCTTGGGAACGGACTATGGCCGGCTCTGCTGGACATCAAGGGCAGGTTCTGCTCTCCAGCACACGGCCTGGTAGGAGACAGTCAGCGTCATGGTGGCAAGGCAGTTTAGTAGGCACGGCGTTTGTGGGGGCTCTAGGGGGGTGCAGAGGAGGGACCTCACACACTGGGAGGAAATTTCAGAAAGGAGAGCAGAGAAGCATTCTGGGTAAAGGGGAGGGCAGGGGTAAGGGGGTTGTTGGGGAGGACTGCCCGTGGCTCCGCGTGGCAGAGGCTTGGTCAACAAGAGGCACCCAAGAGAGGTGGGGCTGGGCAGCCAGACAAGGTAAGCTCCAGAAAGATGCAGACACCGAGCCAGGGAGGCTGGGCTTCCTGGTGGGGACATGGGTGCCATGGGGTGATCATGAGTGGGTAGATCAGAAAGCTGAGGCCAGTGAGAAGGGACTCCCCAAGGCAAAGCTGCAGGGCAGAAGATCCACTGGGAGGCCGCTGGCTAATGCAGGGGCTGGAGAGTGCCAGAAAGAGCCTGGTGTCAACAGGGAGAGGAAGAAGCCTTTGTTCGCCAGGACCTAGTGACTGTCTGGGCACGGGTTATCTCAAGCTTGAGGTGCACAGAGAGGCGGAGGGTGGTGCCACTCTCTGGGACAGGGAAGACACATCTGGGGGAAAGGGTTCCAACCTGGGCACGTGGAGTTTGAAGGGCTTGCAAGACAACCTCCTGGAAAAGTCGGGTAGGCAGGCAGCAGGATGGCCCAAAGCTTCGGAAAGGTCTCCTCTGGGGACTGTGAATTGGAAGTCAAGGACTTGGAGGGAGCATGGGCAAGTGCCCTAGGGGAAGGTGTGTGGGTTGAGAAGAGCAGCCAGGTGGGCCTCTTGAGGACTCAACATTTCAGGGATCAGAGAAAGAAGAGGACCCCTTGAGAAGCAGCAGCCAGAGAGGCTGGAAGAAAATCAGGAGAGCAACACGTCTGAGGTCATGAAATGCAGGGTGCCCAGAAGCAGGACTGGTCGGCAGAGCCAGGTACCGCCAAGTCATCTCCTTGGACAGGGGAGGAAAGGTGTCTGCTGACTTCGGCGGAAACGATGTCCTGCTGGGCGGCAGGGGGGACAATTCCAGCAATGCAGTGGCAGCAGGCACAGGTTATAAGGTTTGATGTGTGAGTTGAAAGTGAGGAAGTGAGAGCGGCCAGTGTAGAAAACTCTTGAGAAACTTGATGCAGCTGGGGAGGTGATTGTGGGCAGAAAGATGACAGAAATATCCTCGGACATATCCTCGGCTTTCCTGGGATGAGCCCCTCTTCTGTCCAGCCTCTGTCACCATGTCATTCTGAAATGGCCTTCCCCTGGAGACTCAGATAGGACTCTCTCTGATTCCTTTCTTTGGGGACTTCCTCGTGAAAAATTTGCCTCTGAGGCCAACCACTCATCCCAACCCTTGTGTTCAGAAACCAGTCCCAGATACCAGTAATGACAGCTAATATGTACTGAATGCCAACTGAGCCCTGCGCTGAATGCATCACATGGACTGCTCTACTTACTCCTCAAGATAGCAATCAGGAAGGTATTTGGGGGAAACCAAGGCTGGGGAAGATTTAGTGAGTCATGTGGTTTAATGGAAATGCTGGCATTTCAGCCAGATCCCTCTATCACCACTGCCTAAGCACTTGCCTGTCTCTGTCTCTGTTACTGTCTCTGTCATTTCTTTGACACCCAAACACGCTCACTGTCACTGGCACTGCCTCCCTGGTCCTAGGACCCATTGCTTCTGAGAATTCAGTTTGGAAATTGAATCCTCGTTTCCTCCTGAGCTGCGTATCAATCTCAGTCCCGTGCTGTCAGCCCCAGGGGATTGCAGGCTAATAAAAACAGTTACCGTTTTTTACCATTTCTCCAGCTCCTGCCTCTTCCACGCCCACCCCAGGCACTGTGCTTAGTGTTCCTTGGTCCTTATCTCATTCCATCCTCAAAGCAACCCTCTACAGTCACTATTGCTTTGCCCATTTTATAGATAAGAAATCCCAAGTTCAGAGAGGGCAAGTAACTTGCCCAAGATAACACAGCTAGCAAATGCCAAAGCTGGAGCCCAAACCTAAGTTGGCCTGATATAGTAACCTCCCAAACGCCTCCCTCTTCCCTCCATGGCCATGGGCAGCAGCTCTCAACCCTCTCTCTGGCTTTAGGATTGGGGAACATCCTACCCCATCTGGGAACTCAGTGACTCAGTAGATCATTCAATCAGTTCATTCAGTATTTCTAGAGTGCATTTGTCAGGCTCCTGTTGGTTGCAGGAGACAGAAACCCACCCAACAAGCTAGAACAAGATCAGGAACTTATTGGCTCTTACACATGGGTAGGATGTTGTAGCTCACAGGAGTGAAAGAAGGATTGCAGGAACCAAGGTGGCACAGGAACCAAAATGGAGACTCAAAGCTGACAGCATGCTCTCCAATCTCCTGTCCTCTCTGCTGCCTGGCTTGGCTCCCAGATGGGGTGGGAAAGATGGCTTGCCAGCAGCTTTGGGCCCCTAGCACCCAGTTCTGCACCGCAGTAGGAAGACAGCTTCTTCTGGGCAGTATCTGTATATCAATCCCAGGGAAAGAATTTGATTGGTCCTGCTAGGGTTCTGGGCCCACCCCTTGGGCCAATCACTGTGGTTGAAGCAGAATGGGGTTCTCTGATTGGTACAGTCTAGGTCATATGTCTACCTGGTGGCAATGGGATACTTAGGGATGGATGGGAGTAGCACACCCTTTACCTAACAGCCCAGCAAGATGATGCGATGATAGAGACATGGGTACCAGAAGTGAGACAGTGGAAATCAGGCTAGAGAGGTAAAAGTCACTGGCAGTCACAGTCTACTACACTGGTCCATGGGAAAGACAGGAGCAGACACACCCAGATGCTGTCATGAGCTCATACGAACTTACAGGCAAATAAGGCTTACAGACTCGAGACCATGACTAAGGCTGACAGCAGTCACCATCTGTGAAGCACCTACCAGGTGCCAGGTGCTAGGCCAAGTACTTCCATATGCATTATCTTAGCTTATACTCACAATGACCCTGGAAAGTTGGCACTATTATCATCCTTATCTTTCTGAGTTAGAATAGAAATAAACCTTTTTTTTTTTTTTTTTTTTTTTTTGCAAGAAAGCCAATTCAGGAAAACAAAATATTTATGGGCTCCTCATGCCTGCTCAGAGAGGCTAAGTGATTTGCTCAAGGTCACACAGCTAGCACATTAAATAGATGTCCTGGGAAGCATTAGGTGAAGGGTCAAAGGGGTGTTTCCTTTTCTCTGTGTAGACTAAAGGATTAAGGAAGGGCTGGGGTTTAGTGGGTGACTCTAAGCAGAGATCTGAAGGGTAAGGGCCTCTGGGAAGGTAGCCAGGGAGGCTGGGAGAATGAGAGGATGGGTCAGTTCTCCAATACTAAGAAAGGCAAGTCTGAGCACCAGACCCCATCTCTGCCCTCCAAGGCAGCTCTTGGGAGATTTACAGAGATGCCTCCTCCTCAATCTCCCCTTCCTCAGCCTGCCCGGACTAGCCCAAACACTTTCCACAGGATGTACAGTCCCTTTCCTCCTCCACCTGGCTGCCCTCCTGTAGACACACCCAATGAATGGTGGCTCATGGTTGGAGCCACAAAACCAACAGAAGAAATGTCACTTCTCTTTTTCTAAACACTGCACCTCTACTTACAAGACCCAAGATCAACGAGGTATTGAACAGCCACATTCACTCTCTCAGGTAGGGCTCACCACTGTCTCCTCACACTCCCTGTCCCAATACATCTCCCTCCTCCTGGATGAGGGACACAATTCCATGGACCTAAGACCAGAAACTCATTTCTTCGGGCTCAGTCCATTTTTTAAAATCTTGGCTACCTCTTAGCATCACTGCTTCCTCAAAAGCGATTGGTAGAGGCCAGACATGGTGGCTCACGCCTATAATCCCAGCATTTTGGGAAGGCCAAGGCAAGAGAATTGCTTGGCCACAGAAGTTCAAGACCAACCTGGGCAACATAGTGAGACTTTGTCTCTAAAAAATAAAAAAAATTAGCCAGGTGTTGTGATGCACGCCTGTAGTCTCAGCTACTCAGGAGGCTGAGGCAGAAGGATCAATTGAGCCCAGGAGGTTGAGACTGCGATGGGCCATGATTGTGCTACTGCACACCAGCCTGGGTGACAGCATGAGACCCTGACTCAAGAAAAAAAAAGTGATTGGTAGGATTGTATGAGTCCACTCATATGAGGTAGGTCCCTAGAATAGTCAGATTCACAGAAACAGACAGTAGAAGGGTGGTTGCCAGGGACTGGGGATGTTCTTTTTTTTTTTTTTTGAGTTGGAGCCTCACTCTGTCACTCAGACTGGAGTGCAGTGGGTGCTCCTGGCCACCGCAGCCTCAACCTGCTGGGCTCCGGCAATTCTTCTGCCTCAGCCTTCCCAGTAGCCGGAATTACAGGCCCGCGCTACCATGCCTGGCTGATTTTTTGATTTATTGTAGAGATGAGGTCTCGCTGCCCAGGCGGGCCTCGAACCTGCGGGCTCAGGCAATCCACTCACCTCAGCCTCCCAAAGGCGCGGGATTACAGGTTGAGCCACCGAGCCCAGCTTGATAGCAAGTTCTTGTTCAAGGGGCACCAAGTTTGAGTCTGGGATGATGGGAGTTCTGGTGATGGGTGGTGAGGATGGCTGCACAATCATGAGAGTGAGCCTCATGCCGCTGAACTGTGCACAGACAAATGGTGACAATGGCACATTGTTATGTCCTGTGTATTTGACTACGGTTTTTTAAAAGTGCTCAGTGGGCCCCTGGATCTGCCCCCTCAGGAGAAACCCTCCCCATCCCTGCAAGACTGGATTCACATCCTCGAAGTTTCTGGTCCTCCAGAAGGTAGCCCCTGAGCCAAATCTCAGAGAAGAAGGAATCACCTAGTGCCTCCAGCAGACTCTGTGAACACATCTCTGAGAAACCTGGGACACCAAATGAAGCCATGAGCACCCACTACACTGTCACCGTCCCTTGATCTCAAGCCCCCATGGGCCAGCCTCAAACCACCATCCAGCCCCACCCCCTTGGCCCCTCATTCACCTCTCATTCAAGATCTCTACTTTTTCATCATATGCACTTTTTTTCTTTTTGAGTCAGGGTCTCAATCTGGAGTGCAGTGGCATGATCACGGTTCACTGCAGCTTCCACTGTCTGGGCTCAGGCGATCCTTCCAACTCAGCCGACTGAGTAGCTGGGACTACAGGCTCACCACCACCACACCTGGCTAATTTTTTTTGTTTCGTTTTGTTTTTTAATTTTTTTGTAGAGACAGGGTCTGACTGTATGGCCCAGGCTGGTACGTCTGCACATTTGAGAGTCTCATCTGCACTCACTAAATCCGACTCCTCACCAACCATCCTGTCTTCAAGGCCCAACTGCTTGGCTCCTGTCACCCTTCCCCACCCCTACTCCCTCCCTAAGAAAGCCAGCTGCCCCAGCCACATCGCTAGTGGCCCCCTGACTGCCAAGGCCAATAGATGCTTTCCGTTCCTCCCATCACAACCGCTCCCTGCGGCCTTGGACACGGGTGAGCATCTGCCCCCTCCAAACCATCTCCTCCCAGTACTCTCCATCTCCCAGCCCTTCTCCGCCCCAACCCTTCCTTCTCTATCTCACTTCCAGCCTGGATCTTTGACTTTTGTTGCTTCCACAGTGCTCCTGCTTAATCTCATCTTCCCTGACGATGACTCGAACTACCTCAAAATTACTGTGAAGCCCCACTTTTCTCATGAGCACGGATCCAAATACCCGACTGTCCTCCAGGTCTCCCCACCTGTTCCGAGCTGGACGCCTCTTCTTCACTCAGACCTGTCCTTCTCTTTGACTATCACTCAGCTGGTGGCTCAACACCTACCCAGCCTCAGGCATCCTGGGCCCCCCCTCCCCTCAGAGTTCAGTCATTCTCAAAGGACGGATGTGTTCTCAATTCTTTCTCAAGGCACCCACCCTCCATCCCTGCTGCAGTCAGGACGCTCGCCCAAAGCACGCCTGGTCACAGCCTCCCAACTGCCAGGCCCACCTGGGCCTCGCCCCCAGACCCACCACCCACAGCACCCCAGGGGTCTTCTGTGAAGGCAGGTGGGCCCAGGTTCCTCCCAACACCATGGCTCCCCTCTGCCCCAGGGCTACATCCAAGCTGCTGGCCACGGGCTCCCAACTCCTCTGCCATCTGGTCCTCCTATAATTCGCTTTCCACAGCAGTCAAAATGGCACCCAGGAGGCCACATTTGACTTGGGCTCCCCTCCTGCGATTCTGCTCTCAGCCTCAGCCTTCACCCTGCTCCCCC
>NW_007258159.1:851717-852230 GCF_000164805.1 Carlito syrichta | reverse complement strand
CATCCCACCTCCACCACACTGACAGTCACCTGGGTCATTCCTACTTGTCTCAAGGGCTGCCTTCCTGGGAGAACCTGTGGGGCCCCGCCCCCCGCCCTTAACATGGCTTCTAAACCCGGGCTCAGGAGTTCCTCCTGAGATGTCAGCGTCCTGAAACGCTTCTTTTCCTTTTCTAGCCCCAGAGCCTAGGGAGGGTCGGCTGTCAGAAGGTACTGAATGCCGAGAACGTAGTTGAATCGCTGAACGAAGCGAAGCGATCGTGTCTGAAACAGACTCCAACCCCCAGTCCCGCCCACCCAGAGCCTGGCACACAGTAGGTGCTCGGTCAAGGTTGGCTGCATTCTCTTTTCCGAGCTGATCTGACTGAAGGCGGGGTCCAGGGTCGCTTGAGGTATGATGGGGGAGGGGAAGGGTCTGGGTGTGGGAAACTTGGCCAAAAGGGAAGATTGGGGCGCACCGCCGCAGGGGAAGGGGGCGATGGGGGTGTCAGGAGAGGCGGGCGAGGAACCCAGT
>NW_007258159.1:809320-850920 GCF_000164805.1 Carlito syrichta | reverse complement strand
AACCCGCCAGACCCTCGCTCATCCCCGACCCGGAGCCTGGCGAGGGTCGAAGGCTTTTCCTGCCCCTTTCCCTGGAGCTCGGAGACCCCGCCCCCTCCCACCGCCCAGATGTCTCCGGCCGTGGCTCGGGGGCCCTCCCTGAGGGCAGGGGCCGAAGGGTCCAGAGAGAGAAGCCCGCCCTAGGGAGACTTGGGGGCCCCCCAACCTCGTCTTGGGGCTTGGCCCCCGGCGCTGCTTGGAGGGGAGGCCGGCGCCCCCACCCTCGGTGAGTCCGGGAGTGGGGGAGGGATGGGGTCCGGAGGGAAGGCAGGGCTGGAGGAGGGAGGGTCTGCGGGATCGAGCGTGCCCTGGGGTCGCTGGGGGGGGGCTGGGTGGCTGGAGAGGCCTCTGGTGAACCAGTCGGGCCAGGCCTGGCTGGGGGTGGGAGGGAGCCGCGACCAGGGTGCCCCATAGCAGGCTGAGGACTTCTGCTTCTAAGCAGGGGCTCCCCCCTTTCTTTCTAGAGGAGGGGTGTGCCATTAGCCATCTGCCTCCACCACCCCTCTCCACAAAGAAAAAAATTCCTGTGAGGAAGGGTGCAGGCTGGGGAGAGGAGAGAGGCAGCGCACCGGCTGGTGCTGCAGCCTAGGAGGGCTGACGCCAGGCTTGCTCTCTCCGCAGGGGGCTGCCCTCTTCCCATCTGGCTCCCTGCCCAGAGCTGCCAAAGCTGGAGCCCCCTCCGCACCTGGAAGACCCTGGCCACCAGCCCTCTGCAGGTGTCAGTTGCATCCAGAGACCTCTGCTTTTGCAACTGCCTTGGAGTTGCCAGGGGATCGCTGTCCCCCTGCCCAAGGGCATCTCTTACCCGGTCCCTGCAGAGTCATTCTTTGCCTCTGAGTTCAGCTCAGGTGGAGATCAGCTCTGCACACCCACAGGCACCTCGAGGTCCCGGGGAGGCCACTCCTGGGACCCAAGGCCCCTCCCCCCGCTCTCCTGTGTCCTCACCTTGACCCCCTCTGCCATACTCTGTCTCTTTCTGGGTGTCCCATTCCCCTCCCAGAGGCAGAGGAGGCGGGGTGGCAGGGTCCAGGGGCTGGGGGAGGGCCGCCCAGGGCCAGGGTGGGCTGGGGGGCCGTTAAGATGTGGAGCCCTGCCCAGCCGAGGGGGGCTCCGTGGAGGCAGACGCGGCGTGTGCCTGGCTGGGGGGAGCATGGGCAGGCCTGCGGCCACGTGGTAAAGGATGAACATTCGGGGCGCCCCGGACCTCGGGCAGCCCAGTGACAACCCCAGTGGTGGTGGCGAGCGGGAGCGGATTCGACAGCGCATGAAGATGGTCATCGGGCAACTTGAGGGCATCCTGCGGGAGCTCAAGGAGGTGGCCAAAGAGCTGAGGGAGGTGAGTGGGGCAAGTGGGGGCCGGCTGGAGTGTGCAAAGCCTTGTGCACGTGTGTCACCCTGCTGGGTACCTCCTCTGCCCATATCAGCTCTGCTAGAAATTTCACCATGCCCAGGGCCGGTGGCGCCTTGGTGTGGGGTGGAGATGGCTTAGGACCGCAGCTCTGAGGTTGGCATTCAGGGCTGCCAAAGTGGCCAGCAGAGACTGAATCCTACCCCAGCTCCTTAATGGAGGAATGACACTAAGCTGACCCTTGTCCCCACCATCTGCCTCTCAGGCTCTGGTCTGGTCACAAGAGTCATCCCTGGGGGAGTATGGATGGCTCTTCCCAGACAGTGCCTGTGCTTGGGACCCAACCTCAAAGCATTCCACAGAGACCACATGGATGTCAAACCCTTGGTCCTGGGGAAATAATAAAGCCAGCTCTGCCTTCCCTGTACCAGGGTGATATTGGGTCTCGGAATGTCAGAGCTCCTGTATGTCTTGGCCGAGGTAGGAATCTCCTCCAGGGGGCTGCATCTTTGTCCCATAGTTCTGAATGTTTTTGCCAATGCTGGAAAGCCACAGAGAAGTGCTGGGATGTGTGTGTCCCTCTCTGTCGCTCTAAGTGGAGCCTGGTTTAATTACTGCTTCCCATATCGCTGGGGTAATGAGGTACACATGTCCCCAGCCCTGCCCCCTGGGCTGTGTTCGAGTCCAAAATGCATGACCAGCGTTCTGAGCCGCTAGCCTGAATCTGCCTGTGGGGTGCCATTATGCCAGCCAGGTGGGCTTTAGGCAAATTTCAGTTCCTTGTAAACAGGGTCCCTGCAGAGATGGCGGGGGAATGATTGAGCTGGAGTTATGGGCTCTGACTCTCCTGGCCAGCTGTGTGGGAGGAGGGGGCTCCAGGAGGGCTGAGGAGGTTGGATGATGGTGAGACCAGCTCCAGGCTGGCAAAGTGGCATTTCAGCTTGACTTGAGGAACAAGGAGCAGGGGTTGTCTGAAGGGTGCTGCGTTCAGAGTGTGGGGGCTTTAAGAATGTGGACAGGAGCCGAGGTTGGGCAGGGTGGTCCCTCTGCCTGGGGCTGGCCTCCTAGAGCCTGCCAGGAAATCTGGTCTTGGGTGGAAGTGATTGCTGCTTTGGGCAGACAGAAGCTGTGGCGCTCCTGCCCATGAACCGGGCTGGGCTAGGCTGAGCATCTCTGAGCAGTAGAATCTAGAGGTCAGAGGCCAGCTGCCCCTGAGCAGCCCCTCCCACTCCAACCTCATGGACCCAGAGGGCTGCAGTGCCCCCACAACCCATGTTATGTTAGATCGGGGGCATGGGAGCTGCCCAGATCCCAGGCTTGGTCAGGCATGGGATCCACACCCCAGCAGGTCCACCTGGAGGGAGCCAGGATTGGCTGTAAGCCTGGGAGACAGCTTTGCTCCAGCTCCGAGCCTGTTCCCAATCAAGCATTTTCCAGGAACCCACAACCCCTCTCCTCGCATCCAGACTGGAAAGGATCTCACAGGGTAAAGGGACAGGGCTGGTCTGGACTGGAAAGGATCTCACAGGGAGTCCAGACCAGCCCTGTCCCTTTACCTTGGAAGAAATTGAAACCTATAGAGGGCTAGGGGCTTGTCCAAGGTCACACAGCCTCCTGGTGGCAGAACTAAGGCTAGAACTCAGGTTCTAATGCCTATTCCGGGGTTTTGGCTGGTAAGCCCCTGGGTGGTCTCTTGCCATTTTGGCAGGGGCCTTCAAGAGATGATACGTCACTCTTATGATGGGGTGCTATAGCACTAGAACTGATTGCAGAGCTGTTCAATGTCCCCTCCGTCCCTTGTCACACTGACCCACTCTCGTGTCTCCAACAGCAGCGCTCCATGGGCAGCATGGCCCAGAGGCCTCAGCCAGGGCAGAGGGAGGAGTCCCCTTCCCAACACATACTGTAGGCCGTGTGCCTCTACCCAAGACTTTGGCAGGTTGCTACGGCAACCAGAGTCTACCCCGTATGCCACTGCCTGCCCACTGCCAATGGCACCCAGCTTGGGGATGAGGGGTGAGCCTCAGAGCTCCCTCATCCCCTGTAGGGTCTGGACATGGGGTGATGTGCAGAGGGGGGTGTGAGGAAAGAAGGCAGGAAGTCCAGGAAGAAGAGACGCCATAACTGACTTCTTGCGGAGGGGGATTGACCGGGGATGGGGTTACCAAACAGGGTACGAGGCCCTGGTTTGGAGCAAAGGGTTGCAACCTCCCTGTCCCCTGGAACCTGTGACTTTGACTCCTGGTCCTCCAGAGGGATGTAACACTAGGTCGCTTTTCATGGCATTTTCCCATCGGGGGCATGGACAGATGCAAGGTCGAGGGGGTGGCCAACCCTTGTTCCCTCCCTTGGGCGGCACCACAAACGGGTGCTCATCTCGAGCAGAGCACTTGGCTGGGGAGACAGGAGTCACCTTCAGGACATGGGGGGAGCACACGGGATGCTTGGCGAAGAGGCCAGGTCAGCAGAGAGGAAGGGCTCTAAGCTCACTCCCCTCCCCATCCTCCTCCTCCATTGGCTGTTCCCCTTCAGACCCCACTGGTCTCAGCAGACCCTTCCCATCCGCTTGAGCATACAGCCTGAAATTCACCGAAGGATGACAGGCTCTAGAGCCCCAGAGCCTCGGTTTGCTCATCTCTGAAATGGGGATGATGGTGATTCGTACCTCATTATGATCCTACAAGGCCTTGGTGCAGTAGGGGTGCCAGTGCCTACTCACCCTCCCAAACCCCGACTGGCTGTCGCTCCACCAGCAGCTCCCTGGGTGTTAGGAAGCAAGTTCTATCCCATGGGTGGGGAGGGTCGTTTAAAGGTTTAAGTGAAGGGAGGATTGTCAAAGTGTTTTGAAAGCTAAAATGGGCTTACAGAGGGCTAGGATGCTCAACCACTAATTAACCCTCATCTCTGCTGGGATCCCCAGTACTCTAGGAACCTGGGCCAGTCCCAGCGGGCTCTCAAAGTGCCTCAGAATTCTGTAGATCTTAATTTAGAGATGCAGCGCAGTTCCAGGGCTGTGAGCAGATGTCTCGGGTTCAAATTCGAGCTCGTCCCTCTCCCCAGCTGTGTGAACTTAGGAAAGTGACTTTACCTCTCTGTGCTTCTGTTTTCCCAGCTGTCAAAATGGGAATACCACCTGAGATGCCTCCTCTCCTACCCCCATCCCAGGGCTGTGGTCAGAATTAAATGAGATATACATCAAGGGCCTAGCAATGCTGGGCATGAAGCCGGCTCCGTATCTGTTAGATGTGACTGGTGGGTGATTCCAGCACTGGCCACTCCTTAGCGCCACACACGGCCTTGCTTTCTAGTCCCATCAACTTCTTAGCCATGACCAGAGAGGTCAGGTCCAGGTCCTGGCCTCCTGGCTGGGGCCCCTTTGTTTCTTTTGCAGCTGGTGGTCTCACCCCCTGCTGATGAGAAAAGGGCATAGAGAGTGATGGTGGTGGGGCTGAGAAAGGGGTCTCCAATCAGGCGGTGTTTGAACAAAGACCCAACAGGAGTGAGGGTCTCAGTGCCACACTGTCCAGGGACAGAGCGTGCCAGGCAGTGGGCTCAGCCCACGCCAAGGTCTTGAGGAGGAAGTGTGCTTGGCACATCCGGATGGGCAAGGAATTCTGCACAACTGGAGGGAAGGGAACAGGGAAGGTTGAGGAGAGAGCAGGGAGTTGGATTACATCTGTGCAAAGTTGGAGATTGCGTTTGTTCTCAGCAGAATCCTGCATGCTCTCCAGGAATCTCTGAGTCATGTTTCTGGGTGGGACACTGCTCCCCTTCTCTCCTTGTTACCCACCTATCGAGAGCTCCCAAGGGCAGGGTTAAGGGCCCTCGTCCTTGGCCCCTAGATGTCGACCTTACCTTGAGCAGATACTTGGCCTCCTTCTCCTTGGCTTCCCCTCCCCGAAGGTGTTGCTCAACATGGGGGCTCCGTGGTGACCCTGTGTCCCCCCTATAATCAGGGAATCTTGAGTGGATTGGAATTTAAGGGCACAGCCGCCCACTGAGGCACCCCAGGAAGATGGAGGGGCGGGGGCGTGACCTTTCCCCAGCCTAGGATGGCAGTGTTGGGTCCCCCCACTGATTTTCACATGGCATTCTGTTTTCTAGCCACCCAATGGGGCAGCCCCGTAGGCAAGGGGCTGCATACCAAGGTGCCAGGGAAAGCTACTGGCCATGAGATCAACGCAGCCCGGCCAGGGAGCAGCTGGAGCAGGGGAGGCTGGGGACCACGGAGCTGTGCCAAAGTGGGTCAGCTCCATCACCCGCAGCTCAGCAAGAACTGCGTGGATTTTTTTTCTTCTTATTTTTCTACTCGCCTCTCTTTCCTCCTTTTCCCCTTTGCCTTGGCCTCTGCCAGGCAGATTCACCCAAGTTCCCTGGCCAATTAGGCCAAATTGCAGGATGAGAGCCATGAATCACAGTCAGCCCTCTCCCACCTCCCCACCTCCACAGCCCCCCAGGAAGATAATAACGTAATCATAGAATTAAAAAATAATCAGTGGTCATAAATAATGCAGAATCCCCAGTTATGTAACCAACTGCCCGGGGAACTGGGAGGGAGGGAGAGAGGGAGGTATCCGCTTGTCAGGAGAGGTGAGGAAGGGGGCTGCGGGGGGGAGGGGAGGATGCTTGTTCTGGGACTCCCAGGTTGTCAGTCCTGTCTCCAGGACCTTCAGAAACACAGAAAGATTTTCCTTGGCAAGGGGGCTCAGTCAGGGCTGGAGGGAGGGCTGGGGGCAGGCGATACTGGGGGCTCCGGGACCATGAAACTTTCTCGAGAAGGGCCCCCAGCGATTTTCATTAAGCTCTCTGTTTCAGCACATCCATTCATTCAACAGCTGTGTTTGTCGAACGTGCAGATCCCTGCACTGAGCTGGGGGTACAGGGGTGGGGAAACAGACCCAGCCCCGCTCTTCACGGGGCTTCCTGTCTAGTGGGGAGACAGACATCCACCACATTGTAACGTATACGTGCAAAATTGAAGCAGTGATAAATATCATATAATATTTTAAGGTGAAATGCCAGGTGTGGTGGCTCATGCCTGTAATCCCAGCACTTTGGGAGGCCGAGGCAGGAAGACTGCTTAAGCCCAGAGGTTCGAGACCAGCCTAAACATCATAGTGAGACCACATCTTTACAAAAAAAAAAAAAAAATTAGCTGGGGCGTGGTGGCACATGCCTGTAGTTCAAGCTACTTGGAAGGCTGAGGCAAAAGGATCGCCTGAGCCCAGGAGGTAGAGATTGCAGTGAGCCGTGATCATACCACTGCACTCCAGGCTGGCTGACATAGTGAGACCCCGACTCAAAAATAAATAATATTTTAAAGAGAGGCACAGGGTGCTCTGGGAGAATTTCATAGGGAACCTGATGTCAGTTGAGGACCTGGGAAGGCATCCTTCTAAAAGTGATGCCAGAAGTGAGTAGGAAAGGAGGGAGGGCGTGTCAGGTGAGGCCCAGAGGCAGCCGGGAGCTCTGTGAAGTGTGTAGGGGTGGTGAGGAGGCAGTCTTGCAGGGCGGAGGCTGCTTGCTGGAGAGGAAAGGAGGGTGGTAGGGAGTTGTGTTTAGGAGGCTTGGGAGTTTGGGGAACATGAAAGGGCAGAGGGGCGCGTGGTCCTGTGGGCTACGTAGAAAGTTCCCTGGCCACAGCTCAAAGATGGAGCTGGAGAGGAAGTTGTGGTCAGTGGGAGGACTTGATGGACACAGGTTTTCGGCGAGGGAGGCCAAGGCTGTGACTCGACAGAGGTTGGGGACACTCCTAGGACAGGGCCTGCAGGTTCTGACAAAGCCCTCAGCCCTGCTCCTCCTAGCCAGTGCTCCCTCTGGGTCCCTCCAGCACAGGCCGCTCTTGGTCCTAAGGTGCCAGACCCAGGAGTCAGGACTAGACTTCTGGTCACTCAGCCCCCTCTGGCCTTGGAACTTCACCTTCCTGCCCGCGTGGGCATCGAGACGGGGCCAGCAGCCTCGCAGTCCCTCTGGGCTCGGAAGGTGCGTGATTCTGTGATTTTACGGCACTATTTCTCTCTCCATCCTCTCTCCTCCTCTCTTTCCTTCTGTGTATATAATTACTTCCGTGCGCTCCACGACAATCCCAAATTACATGTAGGCAAAATGATTATTAGATCTCAGGGAGAAATCACAGATTTCAAGACATGCAAAGCGGAGAGACCGGCAGCACCAGGCCTGCACCCCACCTGCCCTCCCCACTGGCCCCAGGAAGCAAGGCCCCAGGGAAGGGCCGTGACCGGGTCTGCAGACAGACCTAAGCCTTCATGGGAGGTGGGTGCCCTGGGCACATGGCTTTCCTTTCTGACCCTCACCTACGCCATTCAAGCAGTGGAACCTGTCCCACCTAATAAACGGGGCCACGTTTGCCTGGGAGCCTCATAGCCACTGACTTTTAGAACCTCTTCTGGTTGGATTCTGTCTCGAGGCACCCCTAACTTTAGGTGAAATAGGTATTACCTGTGGATCCCACTCTGTCGCCCAGGCTGGAGTGCAGTGGCTTACCGCAGTCTCAACCTCCTAGGCTCAGGTGACCTTCCACCTCTGCCTCCTGAGTAGCTGGGACTACAGGCACGCAACACCACGCCCGGCTAATTTTTTATTATTATTTTTTTGTACAGTTCTCACTTTCTTGTCCAGGCTGTGTGTACTGGGTTTCGAAAGGTCTAAGATAGCCCATTATTCTGCCCCAGGTACTGGAACTGATTCCCATTGGCTCTTGGGCCTGGTGTTGTGACGTGGCTACCTGCTAGCACCCATGGGTGCCAGTGGGTGTCAGCGGTCTGCCTTGTTCTACAGGCTTTCCAAAGTGCATTAAGCCATCAAATCCTCACAACAGCCCTGTCAAGTAAGTGTTACTAGAATTCTCCTCTAATGAAGAAGCTTAGGCACAGAGAAGTTGAGTCACTTGGCCAAGGACACACGGCTGGTAAGTAGTGAAGCCAGGGTCAGATCCCAGATCCGGCGCCAGAGCCCAGGTTCTTAAGTGTTTGGCTGTCCTGACTGTGCAGTTTGTTTGTTTGTTTGTTTGTTTATCTATTTATTTTGAGTAGGGATCTCACTCTGTCACCCAGTCTAAAGTGAGCTATGGTCCTGGCTACCACAGCCTTGAACTCCTGGGCTCAGGTGATCCTTCCACCTCAGCCTCCCAAGCAGCTGGGACTACATGCGCACACCACCACACCCAACTATTTTTTTGTTTTTAATAGAAACGAGGGCTCCATATGTTGCCCAGACTGGTCTCGAACTCCTAGGCTCAAGTGATCCTCCTGCCTCAGCTTCTCAAAGTGCTGGGATTACAAGTGTGAGCCACCATGCCTGCGCGACTGTGCAGTTTAAGGCACATTCATATCTATTAGGTTTTCTTCACTCTGACTTGAGCCCAGGAGGGGAGTGTCATTTTATTTTACAGGGCAAGAAACTGAGACTTGGCGAGGGGTACTAGTCTGCCTAGTGTATCTCAGCCAAGAAGTGGCAGACTTGGGACTCGAACGCTGGCCTCCCCTTCTCCCTTCCCTCCATATGTCCAGGGTAGAACCAGAGAGGGGCGTACTGATGAAGAAGAGGAAGAGCCGGAATGGCAAAGCCCTTGGGCAGGGGGCCAGCAGGGGCTTCTTGGCGGGTGAGTCCAGGCCTGAAGGCTCTGGGCTCTGGCTCTGTGCACCCTGGAACTTCCCTGCTTTGGGCCTGAGGCGTGATGGGCCTTGAGCTCCCTCGGCTGGCCTGGCCTCAGCTGACCCTGTGAGATCATAGCCCAGCCATCCAGCACCAGATTCCTGCAGGCATCCCCCCCACCCTCTGGCAGCTGCAGACTCTCTACAGCTCTGGCCTCTTCCAGGGAGGCTCCCTCGAGGGTGCAGCCAGGTGGCAGGGGCTTGAGTTGCTGTGTCTTCCCTGGCTTCAGTCTCCAGGGCTCTGGGTTCGTGGTTTTCACCGTCCGTCCCTGGACCAGCGGGAGCGTGTTAGATGGCGCCTCTCCAGCCTCACCCAGACCCGCAGAGTCAGAAACTGGAGAGTAAGTGGAGGCCCACTCGCTCCCGCCAGCCAGCCCTCCTGGGGAGCATGGTTGAGCCAGGGCTTCTGGGGGATGGGAGCGTCTCTGCACTAGAGCGGGACATCCTGGGGGAGCCCAGGAAGGGGGAGTCAGCTCGGAGTGTGGGGCCCTGTCCCAAGTCCATTGGCCATGGCAGCACTTCACAGGGGCTGCAGAGGTGGGGAGGTCAGCCTCTTGGGGGGCTAGTGCCTCAGCCTCCTCCTCTGTCGACTCAAGAGGTCATGATTTCCTGGGTGATAGGCCTGGCTCATAGTAGGTGCTCAGAGATGCCACTCATGTCCCCAGTGCCCCAGAGAGCCCTTTCTCTGCCTTCCTTGCGGTTCCTTGTGAAGTCCTGGGGAGGGCAATAGGGCTGGGATTGCCATACCCGCGAACGATGTTGAGGTCCAGAGATGTCCTGTGACTTGCCCAGAGACACACAGCAATGTCTAAGCTAGGCCTGGATCCCAGGTGTCCTGATGGCCCAGGTTTTCCGTAGGCCTCAGCCAAGAGGTTCCTCCATTACTGGCCTGGGACCATGTTGGTGGGACATCCTCAGCATCATCACCCAAAGCAGCTTCTTGAAGTCACTCCTGTAAACAGCATCCTAGGCTCTCAGAGGTGGATGGAACCTCGGAGGTAGACCAGGTCATCAGCCTCTCTGCTCACAGATGGAGCCACCCCGAGAGGGATAATGGCTGCCCAGGCCACCTTTGTCCAGCCCCCGCCTCCTGGCCAAGTGGCCTTCCCACGGACCCAGCCACCCCGGCTATCACTCCTGCTCTTGTTTCCTCTTTGCTTCGGGGCACTCACCACCTCCACTCCCCGCCAAGCCTCCGGCACATCCCTGGACAGCAGTAGGCCTCAGTAAATGCTCCTTGAATTAAGAACTTCATTAGTTCATTTATGAGTTGCCTGCTCAGACCCCAGGTAGAGAACGCTGGGGCGGGAGAGGGGTGCGCTGGGGACTGGCCCTGGCCCTGATGATGCACTGTGTGTCTCTGCGTCTCTGTTGCCCTGACTTCCGCCGCATCCGCTTTGCTCTCCTGGTTTTGTTTTTGGCTATAATCTCTCTCCCTTCCCTTGCTCTGCCCTCTCCATGTCTCTGGCTGGATCCCCTTCTCCCCCATCGTCTTCCTCCGTGGTTTACGTGTCGACGGTGGCCACCCAGGCAAGGGGTGTCCCGAGGCAGGGCCTCCCGTTTAAAGGCTGAGGGCTTCCCTGTACGTGGAGCAGAGCAGCGGGCGGCAACCTCCATGGCTGAGCTGCGCCCTGAAGCGTGGAGCACGCAGCTCCGGGCCTGGGATAGATGGCATCTTTATTGCTTATCAACTCATGCTCACTTTAGTTCTCCAACAAGCCAGGATTGATCTCTGCTCAGCAGTGGGTGGGAGAAGGGAAGGAGGAAGGAGGGTAAGAGGGGGGTGACTCAGCTAGGCCTTACACGTGGGCTTCTTGTCCCAAAGGGCAGGTGGAGACCTGTGAGTGATGCTCACTGGCTGGCTGCAGGGACTGGGCCAGGATGCTTTAGAAAGTCTGGGCAGTCGTCCTCATGGTCACCCCATGCCATTTCTTCTCTGGGGGGAAGGGTTACTCCCCTCTCCATGGAATGGGTTATGGAGTCCCTCAGCCCCTCTTAAACGGCCCCCTCTCAATTAAAGGCAGATCACGCCCTGATTGCTAGGGCTGCTCCCCAGAACTGTGACTGTGTTTGAGAGAGCAGCGTGTATAAATGGATGGGGTGCGGGGCTGGAAAGCAACCTCCCACCCTCAGGAGACGGGAGAGTGGTGAGCAGGCCTTTGGGAAGGGCCAGACAAGCTCTGTCCACCCTGGTCCCTGGGGGCTGGCCACTAGGCAGACACACCTGTGACCTCCAGGCCAGGGGTCCACCAGAGCGGGGCAGGGCAGAGGCACATTCACCCCCACAGGTGATGCCTGGCCCCGCTGGCCCCTCTCAGCTCCTGTCCCCTTCCCTGGCCAGGTGGTGAGCCAGATCGATAAGCTAACCTCAGACTTTGACTTCGAACTGGAGCCGGATGACTGGACCACGGCCACTGTGAGCAGCACCTCGAGCAGTGACAAGGCAGGTATGGGTGGCCCCTTCGACCTGGGCCACCTGGACTTCATGACAGCCGACATCCTCTCGGACAGCTGGGAGTTCTGCTCCTTCCTGGACGTCTCCACCCCCTCGGACTCCGTGGACGGTCCCGAGTCGACACGGTCAGGGGCTGGCCCTGACTACCGGCTCATGAATGGTGGCACACCCATCCCCAATGGGCCCCGCGTGGAGACCCCAGACTCCTCCAGCGAGGAGGCCTTTGGCGCTGGCCCCGCAGCCAAGAGCCAGCTGCCCCAGCGGACCCCAGGGACACGGGAGAGGGTGCGGTTCAGTGACAAAGTGCTCTACCACGCCCTGTGCTGTGACGACGAGGAGGGGGACGGCCAGGAGGAGGCAGAGGAGGAGGAGGCAGGCCTGACCCCTGAGTCCACCCACCCGGAGGCCCATGCGGGTCCCCACAAGCCCTCCTCAGCCCCCTACAAGCCAAGACGCTCTCCACTAACTGGCCGCCGCTCAGGCCCCACCTTGGCCCTGGAACAGACCCGAAGGGTCACAAGGAACAGCAGCACCCAGACGGTGTCAGACAAGAGTACGCAGACGGTGCTGCCCTACACGGCCACCAGACAGAAGGCCAGGGGGAAGAACTAGGGGCTGGGGAGGGGCTGGGGACAGTGGGCACATAGAGCTATAAATATATATATATATATATTTAAACAAATGCAGTCATAATAAAATTCAAAAATGCTAAGGATCCAGCCCCACAGGCTCCAAAGCTGTCATGGAGCTCATCTTAGTCACAGAGGTGTCCCCTGGCCTCCTCATCCCTGGGGATGTGGCCAGGACCACCCTCCCATCCTTCTCATGGCTGGGCTCTCATAGGGGATGTCTGTCAATGAGAAGGGAGGCTGATCCAGCCCCTGAACACTGTAGCGGAGTCTGGCTGTAGCCTGGGTCATAGCTTGGAGGGGACTTCTCTGCAGGAGGCAGCCTCTACAGAGAGCAGCGTCTGAGGCCAGGACTCACAATCAGGTGATTTGGAGCTCGTGGGGCTCAGGGCCCGGGGGTGGCATCCCTCAGGCCAGGCCCTGAGTCACCTACACCTGCCATGCTATGGGCCAAGGCAGGCTGTTTCTCTCCTTCCTGCAGGAAAATTGACCTGGAAATACACAGCCCCGCTCCCCTCCTTCCATCCTGGGGTTGCCTAGGACCTGAAGAAGGCCAGCTGCTCTCACGGGGAACCCCCATACCAGATGTCCGCAGAGCCCTGGGGTCAGGCTGGGCTAAGCAGGAATCTGTTTGGAGAGCCTGGACACCTCCATCCCCAGGCCTTCCGGCTTCTGTTCTCAGCCTGACTCCCAGACCACGACCAAAGCCTCCAGGCCATGCCTCAGCCAGCCCCCATGTGACCCCCAGCAGACCAGAGGTCTGGGTAGCAAAGCAGGTAGCCACCACCATTGGGCTGTGAGCAGGGCTGTGGACAGGCTCCCGGCCACCTTCACCAGGCGGCCCGCCTCAGGAGAGTCCCTGGCCCCACCCTGCCCCCGCGTCTTCCCACCCGGTCCTGAGCCCACCATCGTGGGTCTTGAAGAGAGATGAGGTAAGAGCCTAGGGGCACCAGAGCTACATGTGGATCATGGCCGGCACCGGGCCAGCATCTGACTGTCCCTGGGTAGTCGGGGTTAGGTCCCTATGCTGCCACTGAGCGGAATATACTTCATCGCATCATCTCGTGTAATCTTCACAATTACCCATCAAGACAGGAACTGTTATTATTCCCGTTTTTCAAGCAAGAAGACTGAGGTTCAGAGTGGTTAAGTGACTGGCCCAAAGTCACAAGCCTATGCCATGCTGCCTGCTATGAGCAAGTGGCTTCCAGACTATGTCTGGCTCTGCTTTAACTGCTGTGTGACCTTGGGCAGGACCATGTGCCTCTCTGAGCCCATTTACCTCATCTATAAAATGGGTTGATAGTCTTCACCTGCCTCGCCACCCGCTGTGGGGCTCCCGCGAGAAGGTGAACACAAGAGTACTTGAGAAACCTAGGGCCCTGGAAGTTCACAGTGGTCAGGATGGCCCAACCTGGATTTCCAGGGTCTTCCAAGGCAGAGGGGGCCGAAGTAGGATGGGAAAGATGCCACTCTGATCCAGCCGGGGACCATCCCGTCCCAGGGTGGCAAACACCACCTCATTCTCTCGCAGCAGCTCGAGGTCAGGAGATGGACGCAGCTTTTTGGTTTTGGGGGGGATTTTTTGTTTTTGTTTGTTGTTGCTGTTGTTTGTAGAGATGACGTCTTGCTATGTTGCCCAGGCTGGTCTTGAACTCCTGGGCTCAAGCAATCCTTCTGCATCAACCTCTCAATAGGCTGGAATTACAGACATGAGCCACCATGCCTGGACAAAGATTTTTTTTTTTGAGTTGGGGGTCTCACTCTGTCACCCAGGCTGGAGGACAGTGGTATGATCTCAGTCCACCTCCGCCTCAAAATCCTGGGCTCGGAATCTCCTTCTGCCTCAGCCTCCCAAGTAGCTGGGACTAAAGGTGTGCACCACCACACCCAGCTGATGGCACAGCTTGGTTTACCTCCCCGCAGGGAGGTGGTGCCAGGGACACAGCAAGGACATCACTGCATGGGGGTCTCCCTGCTGCACCTTTCACTAAGGCAGATTTACAGCCCACCAGAGTGTCGGCAGTGGGGCTTACAGCCTGGCAGCACCCATTCTTGGGCCTGAGGAGGGGCCCAGCCACAGGTTGGCAGCAAGATTGTGCTGGCTGGTCTGGGGTGGATGAGGGGGACACCATGAGGAGGAGGTGGCTGCCTGGGTTCTCTGCAGCACGAGGATTGCCCCTTGAGCCCAGATCAGAGCCCTGAAGAGTTGGTCCGGGGGCAGCCCTGATGTGGAAATCTGGGGACAGGTCGTCATGGCGGGCTCCACCCAGCTCAGGCCTGAGAGCTCCGGGGTCTGAGCACTTCAGCCCCAGGAGACCCTCAGGCGTGTGGTGCTGCTGATCTGATGGGTTTCTGGCTTAGAGAGTGAGTGCCAGAGGCTCCCTGGGGGAGGGGCCAGCTGGGTTCCGCCTGCAAGGTCCCTGACAGCAAGGAGAGGGTGGTCTCTGCCCAGGAATGGGCCCCTGGTTCTAAGGAGGGACACCTGGTTTTCCCTCTGAGACTATCTTTTTATCTCTCAAGGCAAGATCGTGTTTAGACTAAGAGTTTCTCATTTTTACAAGTCAGGGCAAAGAAACCTACAGAGTCGGTCCCATTTCACAGAGAAGAAAACTGAGGGTCAGTGCCAGGGCCTGCTGAGAGAGGGGATTGTCCTCTCCTGGGAGATTCCCCACCCTGCCCTGACTCTGTGTGACTGTGTGGTCATTGCTAACAATTACGACCTGCCACCCCACCTGGCTACCTGGGCCGTGGCAGGGGTATATCCTGGAAGAGGGGAAGAGAGTTTTCTTTTTTTCTTTTTCTTTTTTATAGAGACAAGCAATCCTCCAACCTCAGCCTCCCAAAGTGCTGGGATTACAGGTGTGAGCCACCGTACCCGGCTAGAAGTGGGTTTTGAAATGGATATAGGTTCACTTTGGGGATGGCCCAAAACCTACTTGGATGCCTTCCTAATGTCACCACATCCAATCTGGGCCTCACTGACAGTGAGGTGGGATCCCCAAAGCGCCTTGTGACTTGAAACACAGAATATGGCCACCTGGAGTGAGGGGGACGGGAAGAGAGTTCTGACTATCAGAGTTATTGGGCTAATTTTAGGTAGTGAGCTCCCCGTCCCTGGGAAAGACACAGCCATCTCTGGGGACCTTCCTCCAGACCTTCCAGGCACAGCCCTGCTGCCCTTCCCTGCCTCCAAACCTTTGCTGGTTTCTGGGTTCCCTCACCCAGATCTCCTTTCTTCCAGGAGTCCTACGCCTACTGTGTGCACAGGCTTGTTCTTACATTGCTGTGGAAAGGGCAAGAGGGAGCTAGACCCTTGTGACAGAGAGGAATCATACCATAATAAATAACTCGGCCAGGCATGGTGGCTCACGCCTGTCATCCCAGCACTTTGGGAAGCTGAGGTGGGAGAATCACTTGAGCCCAGGAGTTCGAGACCAGCTGGACAATATAGCAAGACTTCATCTCTGTAAAAATAAAATAATTCATTAAAAAGAATTAAAAGCATAAAGAACTCGCATTCACTGAGCACAAACAACGCACCGGGCACTGCTCTACATGTACACCTTATCTCCTTACTCTTCACAGCAAATGCAAGGTAAGCAATTTTCCTTATGTCTGAATCATTTCCTGATGAGGAAACTGAGAAGTAAGGTAACTTGCCCAAGAACACACAGGATGGGTTATGGAATCAGGATTCAACCCCAAACTCAGTGACTTAGCACTCAAAACATCCACTTCAGTCAAAACACGTGGTGGAGTCCGTGTGCTGGTCTCTGGGGGTGGGGGTGAGGCTAAGTGGTCTGAGAGCCAGGTGGGCCTTGAGGTCGTGCAGGGGTGAGGGAGTGTTGGGAGAAGGAAATCTGTGAACATGGCTCAGTCTTTGGTGAACTCGACAACCGTTAACCTGAGTGTCACAACCCTCGACTCAGAGTCTGGCACCAAATGGATTATGGGTTTCATAAATGCTTGTTGAATGAATAACCGAGCCCATTTGCTGAGAGGACGTCCATGGTGCATTCATTCAATCAGCTTTTTTTTGCAGACCTACCCCGTGCCAGGTCTCCTGTTGCTTTCACACACACAACCCCTCTCTGAAGGTCCGGCCTGATGTGGCTAGGGAGTGGGGTTTCTGCAGAGATGGCGCTGGGTCTAGCCTGGGGACCAGAAGTGGGAGGGAAGCTCATTGTCCTGAGGGGTGTGGAGTGTAAGTTTTCAGCCTGACATCGTGTTAATAGGGCGTGCACACTACCATGTCTCTAGCCTAGAGGGCCCAAGGACCAGAAAAGGCCAACTCGCCAGACCCCAGCACCAGGCCTGTCCTTAGAAACCAAAGGAGGTCAGCCAGGCGCAGTGGCTCACACCTGTCATCCCAGCACTTTGGGAGGCGGAGGCGAGAGGATTGCCTGAGTTGGAGACCAGCCTGGGCAACCTGGCGAGACCTCGTCTCTACAATAAATCAAAAAATTAGCCAGCCGTGGTGGTATGGACCTGTAGTTCCACCTACTTGGAAAGCCGAAGTGAAAAGATCACCTGAGCCCAGCAGTTTGAGGCTGTGGTGGCCATGAGCATGCCACTGCACTGCAGCCTCTACGACAGAGTAAGACTCTGACTCAAAAAAAAAAGAAAAGAAAAAGAAAGCAAAAGAAGCCAAGTCAACAAGGAGGGAGACGGCCCAGTCTCCAGCCCTCCCCCTCCTGAATTGCTTTCTCTGTTCCGACCTCTTCCCCCAACGCCCACCAGCTTCCAGGCCACAGCTGGGACTTATGTAAAAAAAAAGATTGACATTTATTGACAACCTAGTATATGCCAGGCCCCGTGCCACATCTTTTAACGAACAGTAAATGACAGATTGAGTTGTATCCGGCACAGACTATGCTGCTCAATAATGATTTATTGAGTAAAATGGATTAACCACAATCTTTCTCTCACAGGTCAGGGGAGGAAACTGACGAACAAACAAGCAATTTGTTCAAAGCCCCACAGTCAGAAATCGGCAGCGCTGGGAATGGACATGGCTGCTATTATTTACACAATACATAAAAGAAATGTTACTGTTTGTGGAATACCCGCTCTGTGATTGTGAGGCACTTTGTATAATCATGTTCACCAGGACTCCCACCCACCTTCCTCAACTTGACTTCAGGCCGGACGGACTTTCAGGATCACCTCATGGTCCCCAGTGGATCTGGAGCACTGACTGGGTGCCCAGCAGAAAAACAGTTCCAGATTCCAAGGGCTCTTCACAATTTTCTTTCTTTTTTTTTTCTTAAGTCGGAGTCTCACTCTGTCATCCCTGCTAGAGTGCAGTGGCACGATCACAGCTCATGAAGCCTCCAACTCCTGGGCTCAGGAAATCCTCCCACCCTCCTCAGCCTCCTTAGTAGCTTGGACGACAGATACCGCCACATGCCCAACTAATTTTTGATTCTTTTTTTTTCTTTAGAGACAGGGTCACACTATGCTGCCCAGGCTGGTCTCAAACACCTGGGATCAAGCAATCCTCCTGTCTGGGCCACCCAAAGGACTGGGATTACAGGCGTGAGCCACCACGCTAGCACCTTCCCAATGTTTATATCTCTGATAGAGCCAGGAAGACTAGCATTCCCTCAGCCCTTCTGGTCTGGGCTTACCTGGCTCTGGGTAGGGGTTGGGGCATCTAGGAAAGCCTTCTAGGAGAAGGAGGGATTTGAAATGCAGCCTTCATTTGAAATGAAGTAGGGCTCCGGCTCTTCTTCCCCTAGAATGGGAACAAAGGGGATCTGGAGCTAGAGGAACTTCACAGAGACAGAGGGAGCCAAACAGTCATCTATAGATGGGTGGAGTGACACAGACATCTATAGATGGGTGGGGGGACAAAGTTATCTTTATATGGGTGGAAAGGGAAACAGTTGTCTACAGATGGGCGCAGGGAACACAGTAGTCTATAGACAGAAAGGGGGGGCAGTCATCTACAGATGGATGGGGGAACACAGTTGTCTATAGATGGGCAAGGGGGACACAGACATCTATAGATGGGCAGAGGGACACTGTCCTCTATGGATGGACAGGGGAAACAGTCATCTATTGATAAATTAGGGGACACAGTCATCTATAGATGGACAGGGGGACACCATCATATATAGATGTTCAGGGGAGACAGTTTGCTATAGATGGTCAGGGAACACAGTCAACTTTAGATGGGTGGGGAACACAGTAATCTGTAGATGGATGGGGGGATGGGGGGACACAGTCAACTACAGATGGGCAGGGGAGACACCGTCATCAGTAGATGGACAGAGAGATACAGTCATCTATAGATGGACAAGTGGATGCAGTCAGCTATAGGTGGGCAAGAGGGATACAGTCTTTTATACATGGATAGGTGGTACACAATAGATGAACAGGGGGACATAGTCATCTATAGATGGACAGTAGGGACATAGTCATCGATAGATGGACATGGGGAAACAGCCATCTATAGATAGATGGACGTGGAGACACAGTCATCTGTAGACAAACTGGGGGGACACGGGCATCTATAGATAAGTGAGGGGACATGGTCATCTATAGATGGATGGGGACACAGCCATCTATAGATGGAAGGGGTGGCAAGTCATCTATAGATAGACAGAGGGACAGAGTCATTTATTTATGGACTGGGGGACACAGTCATCTATAGATGGGAGGGGAACATGATAGATGGATGGAGAGACACAGATGCCTATAGTAAGAGGAGACATAGATATTTACAGTTGGGTGGGGGGACACAATTGTCTATAGAAGGACAGGGAAGACATTGTCTATAGATAGGCAGGGGATGCAGTCATCTAAAGATGGGCAGGAGGGATACAGTCATCTATAGATGCACAGGGAAAACACAGGTGCCTATAGTTAGGGGGGTCACAGTCATCTATAGATGGGCAGGGGGAACACAGTTGTCTATAGATGGGCATGAGAGACTCAGTCATCTATAGAAGACAGGGGGACACAGTTGTTTATACATGATCGGGGGGACACCTATAGATAACTGTGTCCCCCGTTCATCTATTGACAATGGTGTCCCCTCATCCACCTATAGATCACTGTGCCCTGTCCATCTATTCATGACTGTGTCCCCTTGTCCATCTATAGACAACTGTGTCCCCACTGACTATATCGACGACTGTGTGTCCTTTCATCCATCTATAGATAACTGTGTCTTTCCTATTCATCTATAGACAACTGTGGTCCCCCTTTCCATCTATAGATGACTGTGTCCTCCCTGCCCATCTATAGATGACTATGAGTCCCCTCTGCCCATTTATAGATGACTGTCCCCTCATCCATCTATAAATGAGCAAGGGGAACATAGCATCTAAAGATGAGCAGAGGGGACACAGTTGTCTATAGATGGACAGAGGGTACACAGTCATCTATAGATGGGCAAGGAACACATAGTTGTATATAAATGAATGGCGGACACAGACATCTATAGATAGGCAGGGAGAAACAGTCACATATAGATGGATGAGGGGACACAGTCATCTATAGATAGACGGGGAAAACAGTTGTCTATAGATGGGCAGAGGGGCACTGTTATCTATAGATGGACGGGAAAACAGTCATCTATAGATGGGCAGGGAACACCTGTTTGTATATAAATGGATGGGGAGACACAGACGTCTATAGATAGGCAGGGGGAAACAGTCATATATAGATGAACAGAGGGGACACAGTCATCTATAGATAGATGGGGGAAACAGTTGTCTATAGATGGGCAGAGAGGCACTGTCATCTAGAGATGGATGGAGGGACACAGTCATATATAATTGGCCAGGGGGGACACAGTTAACTATAGATAAACAGGAGGGACACAGTTGTCTATAGTTGTATGGGGGGACACAGTCATCTATCGATGGTCAGAGGGACAGAGTCATCTATAGATAGAAAGGGGGTACACAGTTATCTATAGATGGGAAAGAAGGCCACAGTCATCTGTAGATGGACATGGGGGGCACAGTCATATAGATGGGCAGCAGGGACACTGTCATCTATAGATAGGCAGCAGGGACACTGCTGTCTATAGATGAACAGGGGGACACAGTCATCTATAAATGGGCAGAGGGTCATTGTCATCTATAGATAGGCAGAAGGGACACAGTCATCTATGGATGATCAGGGGGACACAGTTGTCTATAGATTGGCAGGAGGACACAGTTGTCTTTAGATGAACTGATGGACACAGTCATCTATAAATGGGCAGAGGGGACACACTCATCTATAGGTAGGGGAGACACAGTTGTCTATGGACAGGGTGACACAGTCATCTATAGAGGGGACAGTTGTTTATAGATGGTGAGGGGGACACTATCATCTATTCATTGGTAAGGGGACACAGTTGTCTATAGTTGGACAGAGGAGAGGTAGTCGTCTATAGATGGATGGGGGACACAGTCTATAGATGGATGAGGGGCACAATCATCTATAGATTGGAAAGAAGAGCACGGTTATTTGCAGATGGGCAGAGGGACACAGTTGTCTATAGATGGACGGGGAGACAAGTCCTCTACAGATGGGCAGAAGTGACACAGTCATCTATAGATGGACAGAGGTGACACAGTCATCTATAGATGAATGGGGGAACACTGTCATCTGTAGATGGAAAGGGGCACAGTCATCTATAGATGGGAAAGAAGGGCATGGTCATCTGTAAATGGGTAGGGGGGCACAGACATCTATAGATGAACAGGGGGACACAGTCTTCTATAGATGGACAGGGGACACTGCCGTCCATAGATGGACCAAGGGGATACAGTCCTTTATAGATGGACAGGGGTTACACAGTCATCTATAGATGGGCCGAGGGGGCACAGTCATCTATAAATGAACAGGGGAATACAGTCCTCTATGGATGGACAGGGATGACACAATCATTCAAAGATAGACAGGAGGACACTGTCATCTATAGATAGATGGGGGGACAGTCATCTATAGATGGGAAAGAAGGACATGGTCATCTGTAAATGGGCAGGGATACATTCATCTATAGATGAACAGAAGGGACACAGTCATCTATAGATGGACTGGGGTGACACAATCATCTACAGATGGGCACGGGGACATTGTCATCTACAGATGGTGGGGGGACACATTCATCTATAGATAGACAGAAAGGACACGGTCCTCTATAGATGGGCAGGGGGACACATTCGTCTATAGAAGGACGGGGGACACAGTGATCTATAGATGGGTAGGAGAGACACAGTCCTCTGAAGATGGGTAGGGGGGACACAGTCATCTATAGGTAGGCAGGGGGTCCAGTCATCTGTAGATGGACATGGGGAACACAGTCATCTATAGATTGACAGAGAGGCACACTATCTATAGATGGGCAGGGGCTACACAGTTTTCTGTTGATGGGCAGGGAGGACACAGTCGTCTGTAGATGAACAGGGGGACACAGTCAGCTATAGGTGGGTGGGGGGACACAGTCATCTATAAATGGACAGGTGGGAAGGTGGGACAGTCATCTGCAGCTGGACATGGAGGACATAGTCATCTATAGATTAACAGAGAAACACATTGTCTATAGATCGACAGGGGGACACAGTCGACTATAGATGAACAGGGGTGACATTCATCTATGGATGGGCAGGACAGCACAGTCATCTATAGATTGACAGGGAGTACAGTCATCTATAGATGGCATTGGGGACACAGTTGTCTATAGATGGATGGGGGACACAATCATCTATAGATGAACAGGAGAGACACAGTTGTCTATAGATGGATGAGGGACACAGTCCTCTATAAATGGCAGGGAGGACACAGTTGTCTATAGATGGACAGGGGACACAGTCATTTATAGGTGAATGGGGGGGACACAGTCATCTGTAGTTGAACAAAGTCTTCTATAGATGGGCAGAGGAGATCACACAGTCATCTATAGATTGGAGGGGGAAACCACACAGTCATCTATAGATGGGGGGGCACACAGTCATCTATGGATGAGCAGGGAGGGGCCACACATTCCTCTATAGATGGGGAGGGTGCTGCACAGTCTGTAGTTGGGCATCGTTGAAGTAGAGGCATATGTTGGTCCAAAACAAAAAAAAAGCAAGAGCACCTTCCCTGCTCAGAGCACCCCATTCTCTTGACCTCAGGGGAAGGCGACAGGGCACCCTATCTAGTCAGAGGCTGGCAGAATAGCTGGACTTTGTCTCAGTAACAGTTATCCAGGAGGGACGGTCATGACAGGGACCTGGTTTTGTGAACAGATAAGAGCCACTCGTAACTAGCACACTGGTAAGTAACATGCACAAGCTGAGCCCGTGGAGATGAGTTGATCTTGCAAGTAGGTTAAACATCCCTCCTGCAACGCATGCTCAGATCACTGGTTTTCCCCATGGGGCCACGGGGCGGGGGTGGGACACTGTGTGCCGAGTGACACTTAGCTAGCTGGGATTCTGATGTGACCTGACTCCTCCACCTGCCTGCCCTCAACCCCTACTACAGGGAAGCTCAGCTGCCATCCGTTCCCCCCACATGCACCGCCTTACCCAGACCAGCCATGCCAGCCGGGGAGACCAAGGGGGCTTGGTGGGTAAGCTCAAGCCAACGCTGTCCTGGGTCCTGGTGCCATGCTGATGAGATCTGACTCACTGCCGAGGCCACTCAGGCTCACACACCTGCCCACGGCTCTCGGTTCCCATCCAGGCCACCCCTTTCTGCTCCTGCTGGGACGTGTGAGGTCAGGAACCCCTGCTGTGGACAGCAAATCTGGTAGTGCAGGACCCACTCTGGTGTCCTCCTCTCTGCCATCTAAAAAATGCCAGAGAAACCCAGGCTCTTCCCCATGTGTCCTCCACCCCAAAGAGGGCAGGACAGGGGCTACAGGGGCACTAAGAGGGGCCATCTGGAACAAGGTCTGAGAGACTCCTCCTGGTCAGTGGTAGGGTTCCCCTGGGTATCCCTGTGACAACAAGAATGTTTCCTTATCCATGTATTCCTTATCTTGGGTGGCTTCCCGAAGGAGGTGGCCATGGCTGAGCCTGATTTGGATTGGGGGGTGACTCACTCATGGGTAGTGTCCCAGGAGAGGGGGACAGAACCCTGGCACCTGCTCACAGCCAGCAATCCTGGCACCATCTCGCCCTTGCCCCACAGAGACTGTCCACTGCCACGGGGTCAGAACTGGGAGGAGGCAGATTTGCCCCTGAGACTAGGGATGTGGGGAGTAAAATTCAGAAAACCACTACTGAGGGCAGACAGTCCCAGGAGTGTGAGGCCTTTCTGTGGCCCACATGGGGGAGGGTGCCTGTGGTCAGCTTTGGATTCCAGCATCTCCAAGGGGAGCGCCAGGCTGTCCCTGGGATGGGGGTTGGGAGCACGAGACAGAAACCCCACTAGGGGTGGAGGTGGCTCTTGGACATGTTCCTGGGGTGGGTGCTCAGCCTGACACCTCTTTAATGGGTGGGGCACACTGCGATGCCCCCAGTGCCGGAGAATGAACTGCAACTTTCCTTCAAGACTAACTTCCCTCCACGCCAGATGCAGACAAAAAGAGAGCCTACTTCATGGCGGGTCCCAGAGCCTGGGCACAGCGGGTCCCAGAGCCTGGGTGAGCCTGGGCACACCCGCTCAGCTGTGGGTCTCCTGGGGTTCCAGCCATCCTCAAGGAAGGCCCTTTCCTCTAGGTAATCCCTGGGGCTCAGGCTGGAAGCTGGGAGCAGTGTCCCCAGGGGTTGGGGGGTCCCTGAGAACTTCTCTAGCCAAGAACCACCCCCTCACCTTCAGGTCAAGCCCACCCTACTCAGTCTCCAATTCCTGGGATAGTTCTCTCTCTCTCTCATCCAGAGGTTGCAAATTGGTGACTACACACCTGCTTTGCTTCCCATACTTTTTTGTTTGTTTGTTTACAATAAAGGATTTTAGGCCGGGCATAGTGGCTCACGTCTATAATCCCAGCACTTTGGGAGCCCAAGGCAGGAGAATTGCTTGAACCAGAAGTCAAGACCAGTCTGGGCAACATAGCAAGACCTTGTCTCTACAAAAATTTTTAAAAATTAAAAACTTAGCTGGGCACAGTGACGCGCACCTGTAGTCCCAGGAGGCTGAGGCAGAAGGATCAACTGAGCCCAGGAGGTCGAGGTTGCCATGAGCTGTGATCGTCATGATCATGCCACTGCACTCCAGTCTGGGTAACAGAGTGAGACCCCAACTCAAAAAAAAAGGATTTTACATAAAAATCCAGACTTTAAATTTCTTGGAAAAAAATCAGTAGCTGTGTCAACACTGGACTGGCATCTCCGCACTGAACCAGTCAGCAGGAGCTGAGCAGCAGGACCCCTCCAAAGGGACAGGTGCTCACCAGTGTCTCCACCCATGACTTAGTATCCCCACCACGACCCTCGCTCATATCCATTGGTACCTGTGCACAAACGAGTCTGACTCCACCGCTGACCCAGCCTGCTCCCATTCACCTCCCGCTTCACCCCTTCCTTTCTGGCCCTGCTGTGTCTTAATCATCCACCCTCATCCCTGCACTGAGGCTTATTTTCCCCCATTCAGCAGTCTCCTCCGTGGATTGCAAGCCCCTTGAAGGCAGGAACAATTGAGATCCTTCCAGAAGGTTCTGGGTGAATGAACGCACATTGAGTAAACAGCCTCTTGCCTCAGCTGGTTGTGCACCCTTGTCCTCAGGGCTTAAACCCATCTCCAGATTGAGAGGCAGTCATGACTCAAAGATTTCCTGAAAGGAGGCGGTGTCATTCTGGGTCTTGGGGGAGTGAGGGCATGACAAGGCCACTTTGCCTGACCCTCCAGTTCTTTGAGGTTGGCCAGCCTCTGCTAGAATTTCTGAAGCACTCACCCAGCTTTGTTTTGTTTTGCTTGCTTTTTTTTGTCAGACACAGGCTGGAGTGCAGTGGTACGATCATAGCTCACTTCAGCCTTGACCTCCTGGGCTCAAGCAATTCTCCCATCTCAGTCTCCCAAGTAGCTAGGACTACAGATAGACACCACCACACCCAGCCAATTTTAAAAAAATTTTTGTCATAGAGAGAGGGGTCTCACGATGTTACCCGGGCTGGTTTCGAACTCCTGGCCTCAACCGATCTGCCTGCCTCTGCCTCCCAATTGTGCTGGATTTACAAGTGTGAGCCACCGCACCCGGCGGTGCCTTTTAATTTGGAGCGTCAGCACACCTGGACTGAGGGATGATTTCATACTTTTTAATAAGAGAGTTTTCAAATCAAATAACCCTTGTTGCCTTTCCATCTATTCAACAGAGCACCAGCCACAGAGACAACTCATTCAGCACATAACTGCTGTCGCTCAAGCGTCAAATGGGACTTTGGAAGACGTCAGTTCAGGAGGGTTTTCTTCATCAAGAGTCTCTGCCCTGCAAGGCTTGTGCATTCTGAAGAACCAGCTTAGTGCATCAACACCAGCACCACCATCCCCCACTCCCCTGCTCCCCCACGGCTGGTGGCCTTGGGAGGCTGTCCCAGAAGCCCTCCAAAACACCCCGCTGACAGACTCTGTGCCCTTGGCCCCTCTGCCCCAGTCCTATCAAGACCTCCTTCCCTGGGAGGTGTTGAGGGCACCTGAGAGGGCCACGGACCACCTCGAGGGACCCCATTCACACGGTCCTTTCAGCACGGTGTCCCAGGGGACAGCACAGGAATGATGCCCCTGGAGCTGGCTACCCGGTGACTCTGATGCCGCACAGGCCCCCAGGGACTCATGGCCCTGACTTCGCACTGAGACTGAAGGGCCTCTGGGCCAGGTTCAGAGCCTCCTCAGACCTCACCGTGGGAGTTTGAGCTGCCAGCACCCTCCCCACACACACTGTGGTCCAGGGAGCTTGCTGGGTGGGACAGAGTGGGGGCAGGGTGTGGCTGGTGGAAAGTTCCCTGCCCTGGCCTCAGACTGGTCCCAAGAGTACCTTAATTCCCACCTCCCCTTCCCCACTCTAGCAGAGACCTCATCCCCAGAGAACAGGATCCATGGCAGCCCAGGTCTGCCTGGCACTATCTTGGGTCTTGAGGTTCCAGATCACTGACCCCCACAGTCAGATTCAGAAGCTGCCTGCACCCTGGGCCAGATGGTGAGTGGGGCCAGTCAGGAGAAGGCTGGCCTACAAGTGGTGCCATGCGTTGCAGCCAGAGAGACCTGAGCCTGACCTGGGGCTCACCCTTCTCCTAGTTTCGTGGTCTTACACCTGTTACTCAACCTCTCGGAGCTTCACTCCCTTTTCTTTCTACTTTTTATTATCATTTTTTTATTGCAGAGATGGGTTCTTACTATGTTGTCCAGGCTGATCTCAAGCTCCTGGCCTCAAGCAGTCCTCCCACTTCAACCTCCCAAAATGCTGGGATTACAGGAGTGAACTACCACGCCTGGCCCAGAGTTTCACTTTCTTAAAGATATAAAACCCACCAAGAGCCCCTTGTCCAGGGCCTGGCTGAATGTGTACTACCCAATGTGTTTCCTTCCCTCTCAGGGGCTCTCTGACATCCTGTCAGACTGACACTAGAGGATGCCCATGTCCAGTAGGATATTCCTGTGGCTGTTCCTGGGGTCAGCTTGCAAGGTCCAGAGAGGGATGGTCATCGCAGAGGCAGGACAGGAAAGTGGGACTGGAGCAGGGCCTCCCCAGACACTGGGCTCCACAGAACCAGCAGTGTCCTGGGGCTTGTAACAAGCTATCTGCTAGGAGTGGTATGTCTCTTCCATACTGTAGATGACCACGTCTGGTGGCCGGTGGAACTCACTCTTGCTCCCTGGAGACTTAAGGGACAGGGCAGAAGACTGCTAAACTGGAATTGAAACAGGAAATCTGCATGTGGGTGGGGAGGCATGGCCTAGGTGACCCCTAGAGCTAGAAGGAGTACCAGGAGGGGTGGGGTGCAGAGTTCAACACAGGGGTGCCAGCATGCGGGAGAGATGCACCTCACCTCCACCACCCTGCACCAACTCCAGTACTGTGAGTACCCTGGACCCACCTGCCATTGATAAATGGGTTGTGTTCTCGAGGGCCAGTACCAGGGTCCCATTCTGCCTGCTTCATTCTCTGACAGCAGCCTGCCATCCATCCAGGGTGCTGCCTGTACCTCACCAGTGGAGGCCTGCAAAAGATAAGCTCAATGTGTGACTAGGGTCAGAGTTCAGTGTGTGACCACGGTCTGGGGTCAGTGTGTGACCAGGATCAGGGCTCAGTATGTGACCAGAGTTGGGGCTCAGTATGTGGCCAGGGTTATAGTTCGGTGTATGACCAGAGTCAGTGCTCAGTGTGTGTCCAGAATCAGGGCTCAATGTGTGACCAGGGTCAGGGCTCAGCCTGTGGCCAGGATCAAGGCTCAGTGTATAATCAGAGTTATAGTTCAGTGTATGACCAAAGTCAAGGCTCAGTATGTGGCCAGGATCAGGGCTCAGTCTTGTTTCCCTGACTCAGCTCCCTGATCTAGTATAAACCTTTCGTCATATACAACATGCAAAACAACTTCTGTTGCTGCCTGAAAACCTTCTATGGAAAAAGGAAAGCAAGAAACTCTGTGGTTTTGGTTCCGTTAGGGGTGCTGGGCCTGACTGCTGCTGCTCTCCACGTCCCTTACCCTCGCTCCACACAGCTTTTGTCTAAGACACGCGAGAGTCTGCAGCTCCCTGAAGAGCCTGGTCGTTCTCCACGGTCCTTTCTCCTGGTGGCACTCACCCTGCCCCTCCTCGGTGTCACATAGTCGTTAGAAGCCCAAGCTCTAAAGTGGACCAGAGCTGGATTCAAGCCTGCCCCCATCACTTCCCTGCTGTGGGACGTCTGGTCAAGAGCTTAGCCTCATTCTGACCCAGAGGCCGGGTCCGAGCCACATGCGCTGAGGCTGGTGGCACTTTTCCCAGTGAGTCTTGACCAGGCTGTAATGCACATTCCTGGTGGAATCCTTAGTTACCCCCCTTGTGTTTGAGAACTTTTCTTAGCAGTCCGCATCCTTCCCCTCCCGCCTCCTGGGGCCTTGCTAGACTGCTGAAGGCTAGAAGTGTGGTCTCCCTTGCAGCAGAAGTCCTTTTTTTTTTTTTACTTTTGTTCATCAGATCTTTTTTTTTTCTCTCTTTTAATTTTTACTTAAAATTGTGGAGTATAATTCAGGGCTAGGTATACAAATATTCACCGTGCAGGTACCCTTATTGACGAGGTGGACTCCTCCTCCCCAAGCAGATATTGATTACTGTCAATCCCACCTCCCCACCCCCTCCCTGCAGTTTCCTGCTACTTAGAGGACTGGATTAAAAAAATGTGGTACATAGCCGGGTTCGGTGGCTCAGCCTGTAATCCTGCGCCTTGGGAGGCTGAGGTGAGTGGATTGCCTGAGCCCGTGGGTTCGAGACCTGCCTGCGCAACTTGGTGAGACCTCATCTCTGTAATAAATCAAAAAACTAGCCGGGCATGGTAGCGTGTGCCTGTAGTTCTAGCTACTTGGAAGGTTGAGGCGGAAGGATCGCCGGAGCCCAGCAGGTTGAGGTTGCGGTGGCTGGGAGCGGCCACTGCACTCCAGTCTGGGCGACAGAGTGAGACTCCGACTCAAAAAAAAAAATGTGATACATATACACAGTGGAATACTACGCAACCATAAAGAAGAACAAAATCATGAACTTTGCAGCAACCTGGATGGAATTAGAGTCTACAATACTGAGTGATCTCTCACAGAAACAAAAAGCAGAATATCACATGTTCTCACCTATAAATGGATCTTGAACAACTACCGTACTACTATAAGAAAAGGATTGAAAGCTGCAGAAGTCCTGTGTGTGAATCTGCCTCCTGCAATTAGAGGCTCCTTGGCAAGACCCCGAAAGGCAGATCTGGAGGTTGTGATTGGCCACTCTGGGCTGGTTTGGGCCTGACTGTGGAGCTGCAGCAGCATCTCAGTGTTGAGTCTTCTGTTTTGGGGGCGTCAGGCATAGGGGGCAGCAACGGGTTTCTCATCCCTCAGACTATGGAAGTGTGTTCTCAAACCCCGTGGTTCCAGTGATTCCTTCCCTACTGCCTAGATTCTTTTTGCTGCTGTACCTAAATTACCACAAACTCAGAGGTTTTTCACAATACTGATTTATTCTCCTATAGCTGTGAGGGTCAGAAGTCCCAAATCAGCCTCGCCAGGCTGAAGTCAAGGTGTCAGCAGCTCGTGTTCCTTCCAGAGGCTCCAAGGGAGACCCCGTTTCCCTGCCTTTCCTGATTCCTGAAGACTGCCTGCACGCCAGGGCTCATAGCCTCTCCCTCCGTCTTCAAGCTGGCCCCTGCTCTGTCATTCCATCTCCTTTATTTTTTCCCAACTCCTTCCTGTGATCGTATCGGCCCCATCTGGATAATCCAAGATAATCTCCCTATCTCCAGACTCTTAATCACGTCTGCAAAGTCTCTTTTGCCATGGGAGGTAATACTCACAGGCTCTGGGGATTAAGGCCTAGATGTCTTCGGGGACCGTTACTCAGCCTGCTACCTGCCAAGGTGGCGGCCCCCTGGCTGATCAGGTCTGTGACATTCCCTATGATGGAAGTCATTTCCTGAGACCCAGCCTCCAGCTGACTCCTTTGGCCCTTTCAACAGTTTTGCAAGCACCTGTCACCCTGTACTAAATTTCTTTCTGCTTAAAATGCAGTAGCTTCTGTTTATTGCACTGACCCACGACTAATATGCAATTCCTTAGTCCACAACAGGCCCTGACTCTACCTCACCCAGGTCTGGCCCCTGACCCCAGAAGGGCACGTCCATGCCTGGGTGTAAATGAAGCAAGAAAACTGCTCCTTTATTTTATTTTATTTTACTTTAAACTTCAAAAGACAACTTTATGCAGACAGGGACCTCTCAAACAGAACACAGAGAAAAGTTAGGCAGCAGTTATTAAAATATACTCTTGCCAAATAATTTAACATCAGAACGCAAGGAGCAGGAAATATGCAGAACGTTCCCTCTATCACAGGGTCTGAGTCAAACCCTCCCTCCCTGTCCTGCATGGGCACGGCCTGACCCAGGCAAAGCCCTCAGAAAGGACAGGCAGATACAGTTGAAGGTCTTACTTCCTCTTCTCCAAGTTCACACCTCCATCCCCAACCCGAGAGGGAAAGAGGCAACATTCCACTGTTCCTTCTCCCTCAGATCCAAGCCCACTCCACTCCATCCCAGATACGAGTGAGCAGCTGGGTCTGAGCCTTCAGGGGGCCCTGGACTTGGCGTGTCTGTGACAGTAGAAAAAATGACGTGAACAGCCCGGGGTAGGTCAAAGTCCTTTGACCAGCAGTACCCAGAGAAAAAGAGTGGTGGCAGGTAAGAGTGGTGCCCAGCCAGGGAGTGGGGTACTCAGAAGCCACAGCCCACCCCATGCCCACACTGGGGATTCAAGGTCACTGGGACTTCTGGTCAGAAGTGGGGACTCACCACACTGTGGCAAGCTCAGGGCAGGGCTCCCAAGAATAAGACTGGTTCAAAGCTCGATGACACCATCCCAGCCAGGACTTCCTTGGGGACTGGATCCCCGAGATGTATCTTGAGCACAGTGGGACATGAAGAGGCAGTTTGGCCGTGGCTCTAGAATCCAAGGGACCCAAAACATCCTGGGCTGCTTGGATCCCAGACTGTTTCCTGGATTCAGGGCCGTGGGCAGGCTTCCTTCTAGGGGGCCTCCACCACCCACGCAGCCACCTCTGACCAGGAAAAGACTAGCAGGCCTGCACTAGCCAGACCATGGGTGGGGTGCTGGGAGTTCTTGGCCGACTGGCACCTCCCTCTGGTGCCCACAGGAAAGACATTTATTTAGACATGTGGGCCCCAGGCGGCTCTTGTAACCAGAGATTGCTCCTTTAAAGTGTCTGATGATAGCTGGGCTCAGTGGCTCATCCCTGTAATTCCAGCACTTTGGAAAGCGGAGGCGAGAAGACTATCGGAGCTCAGGGGTTCGAGACTGGCCTGGGCAATATGGTAAGACATAGACTCTACAATAAATCAAAAAATCAGTTGGGCATGGTGGTACATGCCTGTGGTTCTAGGTGCTTGGAGTACTGAGGCGGAAGGATCGCCTGAGCCCAGGAGATCAAGGCTGTAGTGGCCGTGAGCATGCCACTGCACTCCAGTCTGTGACAGAGTGAGACTCCAACTCAATCAATCAATCAATCAATAAATAAAGTGCCTGATGATGTGGCTGCACATGGTAGCTCCCCACCTGTAATCCCAGTTACTCGGGAGACTGAGGCAGGAGGTTGGAGACCAGTCTGGGCAACACAGTGAGATCTCCATCTCCACAAACAACATTTTAAAAATAAAAATGGAAAAACAGTTTCAATTTAAAATTTAAATAAAAATTGGAATTTTTTAAAATTTAAAACTTAACATTTCCCCCTCCACCGGCAGGCAAGAACAAAAGAACCCCAAAAGGTCCTGCCTGTAGCTGATGCCTGCTGTGACATCAGGCAGACTCCCTGCCATTTATATAATGGGAACAGCAAACTTCGTGCCAAAGGGCTTAGGAAAATAAGGGAAATGAGAGAGGAGGGGGCACACAGAGAGGTGAGGAGGCTCAGAGGAGGGGAGAGGCAGACCCTGGATCATGGCAGGAAAGAGGCTCCAGCTGGGGAGAGGAGGCCGGGAGATCGCTGAGGTGTCACCAATGCGGTCCCAACACACAGGGCTGGGCGCGAGCTTGGAGAGCCGGCCCTCCTCCTCCCCCATGCTCAGCACACTTCAAATTAATAATTAAAATGCTTCCTGTCAAATTCCAGCCTGACACGTAATTAGAGCAGCCCCAGGCTTTAGGTGATGCTGATGGAAAACAGCCCTTGTTAGAAAGAGACTTTTCTGGGGACAAGCGGGTGATGTTTGAGACCCGCCTGGGCGGTGAGACCTCATCTCTGTAATAAATCAAAAAACTAGCCGGGCATGGTAGCGCATGCCTGTAGTTCCGGCTACTTGGAAGGCTGAGGCGGGAGGATTGCCGGAGCCCAGCAGGCGAGGCTGCGGTGGCCGGGAGCGGCCACCGCACTCCAGTCTGGGTGACAGAGTGAGACTCCATCTCAAAAAAAAAAAAAGAACAAAACCTTCCTCCCCAGATTATCTGTGTGCCATGTCGATGCGGACAGGGGTCCCAGCTCCCAGCTGCTGCTCCTCAGTGCCCCAGGCTAAGCACAAGGTGCTGTCCATGGGTCCAGAGACACTTCCCGTCTGCAGCCCTGGCCGTCTCTCCCAGCCCCAGGACACCTTCCTCCAAAGACCAGTACCTAAGCCCTGGCACACTGGCACACCTCCACACTCGCCACCAGGTCTGGCCCCCACTAACCCGAAAGAGGGAAGCTTCCCCACTCCACTGCTTGGGACTGGTCATGGTGAGTGAGCCCCAGTGCCTGCCCTGGGGTTGCACCCTGATGGGCCTGCCCTCAGGAGCCCGGGGAACTGGAGCCTGAGCTCCAGCGACCTATTAGAAGAAAATCGTTTTAAAGCGATGTTGTGTTACTTCATTGAAGTTGCCTTTATAAATATTTTAAAGGTGTTTATTAGGAAAACCGCAGGAGCAGAACGGAGGCTGCTGAGGCTGAGAGGACAGGTGCCCCATAGGGCCCAGCGGCCACCACTGATGAAACATTTACTCCCTCGGAGGGGCTGGTTCATGGGTCTGCAGGAAGGAAAAGCCCTCTGGGCTAGGCTACCCCTCCCCTGCAAGAAGTGGCTGCTCGGATGCCCAGGCCGTGTCCTCAGAGTGAGCCCATGGAGCCCTGTGGACATGACACTGAGCGGGGCAGGAGCCTCCTGGGTCTTGGACTGAGCTGTTCCCCCAGCCGCCCCTGATCCCTCTAGCTCTGAGCACAACAGTGCACAGGAGAAGAGGCTGGAGGTCCTGTCCTCAGCAGGCTGATGTTTTCAGATTTGCAGATGTCGCTCTCTGCCCCTTTCCCCCCGCCCTCCTATATTGCCACCCCCATCAAATGTATGCATCCATCCAGGGTCATACGCATCAGACCAGGAGCAGCTGAGGCTGTTCTGGTGCACAGAGCCAGACAACATCCCCTCCAGAAGCCCCTCAGCCCAGGCAGGCAGGGAGAGCCCAGGCCAGGTCCGGGACAGGGTGAGAATGGTGTCCTGCCTGAAATCCAGCGTCCCAGAGGCAGGGGGGAGTTGGGGGGAGGAGGAGTGTGGCAGGGCAGGAGGCACCACGGCCACATCTGACACATTACCTCTCTTTGGGAAAGAGCCTCTTTCTCTTCCCCGAACTAGAGCCAACAAGCCCATTAAACTTTGAGAAAGCAGGATCGATTGCAGGCCAAGGGTCTGCAGCACTGGTCCCAGTGGACATGGCAGTTTCTCTTCTTGTGCCCGGGCTCCTTCCATCCTGGGCTGAGCAAGGAGCAGTTCTCCTTGCCTCCACCTCCCCCTCACCCCACAGACACCCTGGCTGACCATCTACCGGCTGCTATTGGTCTCAGGTTGAATGTCTCTCCTTTGTCCTGCCTGAGCCCAATGCCACCCGCCAGTATCTCCCCATTCACACTAAGTGCGGAGAGTGACCCTCGAGGGCTCTGTCCTCCCAGCAATCCCTCTCCCTTTCAGTCAGCTGGGGGAGGGAGAGTGCAACTGCTGACCCCACTTGACAGATGTGGTCGCAGCAAGGACACAGAGCATTCAGTTCCCAGTCCCCCGAGAGTTCGAGGTATTGTTCCCCAGCCCAGAGCACGGAGGGGCGGGGGGCTGCAGAGCTGAGAGCCTTCCCGAGCAAATAAATAAAAAAGAATGCTGAGAAATGGCCATGTCCATTGTTTCTGGGTAAACTCTAAAAAATGCTGAAAGTGGCTGGAGGTGAGGAGGTAAACACCCGTTGGCTGCCTCACTTCCACTGTTCATTTGCTGGAAAATCCTTGGTTCATGGGGAGTGCAGACGTCGGCCTCAGCCCTGTCGTGTCCATTCCCAGAGACCTGGTTGAATGTGGTTTGGGCACTTCCCTGCCTGCAGGGACTGGAGGACAAGGGCTGCCCTGGGCCTGGGCCTGAAATGGGGAGAAGGAGGTGAACCAGGCCCCAGAGACCGATGGATGGGCAAGTGTGTCATTGTCATGGCTCAGGAGTGCTGAGGTGAGGAGGCGTGGAGGGTCCATGGCGGGGAGTGTGGAGGGTCTGCATGGCTGAGCAGAGAGGAACCAATCCAGTGGGGAGGCAGGTGGGCTAGGCAAAGCTCATCTACACGATGGACTATGAGACATGCAGCTTGGGCTGCCTGTCACCCATCCCTTGTCCCTTTGACTTCCCGGGGCTCCCCCATCGCCCATCCTGCAGGCAGAAGGAATGCCATCTCCAGCCCTGCAGAACTTGTGGTCCAGAACCCCTGGTTGCCAGCACAAGGTCCTGTTGGGCTGACCCAGATCCTCCTGGCTGCGGTGGCCTGGTGGACACTAAGAGGAGCAGTGCCCTGGCCATGCCTCCAGGGTCACCAAGGCCCTGGGTAGGGTCACTCATGGAGGCCACACTCCCTCTGCAGCCCGGCCAGCTCCAGTCCCCAGAACATTTACTGAAGCTGCCATGACAAGCACATGGACTTCTATGCAGTTACGGAAGCCATAGGGTCAGGTGTGGTGGCTCACGCCTATAATCCCAGCGCTTTGGGAGGCCAAAACAGGAGGATCGCTTAAGCCCAGGAGTCTGAGACAGCCTAGGCAACATAGCAAGTCCTCGTCTCAAAAAAAAAAAAAAAAATTGGCCAGGTATAGTGTTGTATCCCAGCTTGGGAGGCTGAGGTGCAAAGATCATGCCACTACACTCCAGCTTGGGTGACAGAGTGACACCCCAACTTAAAAAAAGCTATAAGAAAAAGAAGCATATTCATTCACTAGCAGCAAATTACACTAAATTATCTTGGCAAATAAGGCAAGATGTCAGTCCAGTGACTGCAGACCCTAAAGGGACACATATTTGTCCCTCCTCCCTGCCCTCAACAGTAATGGGGGTCACACTCCACAAGGATTCTTTGGGAGAGGATACTGACATACCAGGAGCAGGCAGGAAATGGAATAGGGTGCAGGCCAGCATCCAGGACTCACAACGGCCTGTGGGTGACAGTGGACAGACAGATAGACTCTGAGTAAGTGAGTTTTTGAGACCGAGGAAGAACCGGAGGCCTGAGAGAGGCACAGGGGTGGGAGGAAGTGACCAAGGTGAGATGCTGTGCTCCAGTCACTCTGGAGACTGCCATGGAGCAGAGACCCTCAGGGCAGCTTGGGACGGAATCACAGTTGAGACAGAATCACAGTTGAGACGGAGAGGAGCGTCGGGGCTGTGGGGAGAGTGCAAAGGCTATTATGTCCCTGAGTCTAGCTCCGAGCATAGACTGAAGGCTACAGGGACCAGGACAGATGGTCCTTCCCTCTGCAGAGAACTCTGTGCTGGAGGGAGGAAGGGGCTGGAATCAGCCTTGTGATTGCACATCTGAAGGCCGGGGGCTACAAGAGAGAGACCCCAAGGGAGGAGGAGGGAGAAGGGGGCTGGGGGCGGGGAGGGCCTCGCATTTCCTAGAGCTGGAAGGGGCTGAGCCATCCCCAGTGGCCCACCAGCCTTCCTCACTCTCCCAGGGCCTGGGTGTCTGGTCTGACCAAGGGCAGGACCTCAGAGTTCCTGTTCCCTCCAGGACCCACAGCACAGGGGACGACAGATCCTTCCTCATCCCATGATAATCACGGTCACTCCCCTCCACTTTCCTCACTCCTGGATTTTCTGAGCTTCCCTTAGTTGGAAGACAAAAATCTTGAACTGAGACAGTGACCACTGAGAACAGCTAGCTTATCTCAGGGACTGGGCTTCAAAGGTCTCTGCAAGGGTCGTCCTCTGAACCCTATTTTACATTAAGGTATAAGCCAGGTGAAGGCCCCTGTGGGCTACACATCAAATATTTAGCAATGATTTCAACTAACTGCATCTGAATTTGGGGAGATGGTGCCCAGGCACTGGTATTATTTTAAACTTCCAAAGTGATTCCAATGTGCAGTCAGAGATGAGAACCACTGGGCCAATGGGATCTGGGGCACATCACTAGGAGCATAGTGCCCAGGATCACGGAGGTGAGAGCTGATCTATTATGAGCTGAAACATTTTGATCCATGTCAGGACCTCAGTCTGAAAGAGACAAGGATAAAGCCCATCTAGAATAGGGGGCCGGGGAGTAGAGAAATCATATTAGCTGAGGGAGTTTGAGGGGAGGAGGGTATTTTGCTGCTCAGATGAAGGGTCACACACCCTCTGTCTGAGTGCTGGGATAGGGCTGCCCTTTGAGACTCAGGCTTTCCTCTCTTCTAACGAAGTGCTGCCCTATTAGTGATGAAGTAGCATCACCATCACTACCTGGAGCTGGCAGCACCAGAGGGCAGGTTAGGAGGCCCTCAGACACAGGTGTGATTTAACTTGCCTTAGACACCTGTATTCAACAGGACACTGATGACCCCCCCGCTCCCCTCCACCCCATCAATTACCTTCAGGGGTTCCAGGTGCAGGGCTCAGCCCCTGCACACACCCACTCAGACCTCAGAGCTGGGCCTCCCACCCAGCGGGAATCAGAGGCATTCCCCCCGGGACTGAGGTCCCCAAAATGCAAAGACAGCTCCTGGGGAACAAAGGCAACAGCAGTCAGAGGCAGATGCTATAGGTCAAGGCAGTCCAGGGTGTGGGAGGGAGGGAAGACCACAGGTCCCATCTGCGGCGGGCTCTGCTGGCAGCCCAGCTGGACATGAACTCCAAGCACCGTTTTCTCCCTGCCTAGAATCAGTTTTGCCAGTGACCCTCAGTTTCCTTTGTTTGCACGATCTTGCCAAGACACTGGCTACAAAGGCAGTTCAAACAATTAGCAGCTCTACAAATGTTAAAATGCACCCACAAGCTGGCAGATGTGGTGGCTCATGCCTGTAATATCAGCTCTTTGGGAGGCTGAAGTGGGAGGATCATTTGAGCCCAGGAGTTCAAGACCAGCCTGGGCAGCATAGCGAGATCCCCATCTCGATGAAAAAAATAACACGAATACAAATGGTTTTAAAATGCTTCCTTCTAAGCGAGGGGACAAGAGGTGAGGACATCTGCTTTCTACCTTTCTGTATTGCTTGAATCTGCTGCCCGCAAGCCCCCAATCCTCCTACCCCCACCCCACATCCCCCACCCCAGCTCTCCACCACCTCTGGCTCCCACTTCTCTGCATGGCCCCTGCATTTGGAGGCTGGGGTTCTTGGCTACTGGGAAAAATGTTTGGCTTTGTGTCTCAGCTTCAGACCTGGACTTTGCACGGGATTCCCGGACATTGCCCGGCTCAGGATCTGCGGGGTCTCTGTCCACCAGTCACGTGTATACCAACACCCCACTTGGCACCACCTGCTGGGACAGGGCCAGGCCAAGCCAGATGACCCCCCTCCCCCCCCCACACACAAAGACTCTCATGGAAGGCGCCACTCAAGGAAGGCAGGATGACCCAGCCCCCTCCACCCCCTCCACCACTGCCCCCGCCAAGTCTCCTCCCCCTGGGTAGTGAGTGGTTGGATGCACTAATTGGTCTTCATAGCCCTGGTTAAAAGTGGCCTGGGAGGCGAATTCTGGTCACACCTCGAGCCAGGCAAATGAACCTAGCTCTGTCCCCTCTTTAATATGGATGTGACACCTGCAGGCTACAGCTTGTCGCACTGTGAGAATTATTTCTCCATTAAAATGCAAGAGTTGGAACTTCGCCCAGGAAGAGCAGCTAAAAATACTGCTGTCCAGGGCACGTGTCATGCGGGAGGACGTGGTGGCCACTCTCCTTATCCCTCAGCTCCCAGGCAGGTCTCACACCTGCTGGGTCTGTCCCTCGAGCACTTGCTAGAATCATGCCTGAGGCTAACCCAGCCCCGTCATTTGAAAAAGCACCGGTTACCGTGTGTTGTACAGATGGGCAAACTGAGGTTCAGACAACTTGCTCTGGGTCCCTGGGTTTCATCTACACATCACCTAGGGAGCAACAGTCACCTAGGGAGCAACAGCGTGTACCTCACTGCAGGTTGGGGGAGGGGAAGAACAACCCTCACGGGTGCACAGCACTTCAGGGTTCAGTGTCTTCTTTTTCATTTTTTTTTTTTTTTGAGATAGGGTCTCATTCTGTTGTCCAGGTTGGAGGGCAGTGACAAGATCACTGCTCACCACAGCCTGTAACTTCTGGGTTCAAACGATCCTCCTGCCTCAGCCTCTAGAGTAGCTGGGACTACAGATATGCACCCCCACGCCTGGATAACTTTTCATTTTATAGTTTTTTTGTAGAGACAGGAGGGTCTCATTATGTTGCCCGGCTGGCCCCAAGTGATCATGCTGCCTCAGTCTCCTGAGTAGCTGGGATTACAGGTCTGTACCACCACACCTGACTAATCTTTGTATTCTTTGTAAAACGAGCCTAGGGTTTGAGTTTTCGAAGGCAAAGAAACTGCATGATGCTTCCAGGAGTGGAAGGAGGCCTGCACAGTAACCAAAGGGCCTGGCTTTGACAAACTTCACCTTACCAAGAGGGAAACTGAGGCCAGGGAAGGGGCCACATGGCTGTGAAGACCCAGCGACTTGAGGATGTTAGGGAGGCCCTGGTATCCCTACCCTGACCTGGAACCTCCAGGAGGGCCTCCTTCCTGCTCAGCTATGAGGCCCCCTGGCTTCCACACACTCCACAGAGAAAATGCTTTTTACAAAGACATTTATTATCCCCGACATACACCCCAGTTTACAAAACTCCTCAGAGTTCCACATTTAAATTAGAAACACTCACATCCTCAAGCCTGGGGAGGGAGAGATGCCACCAGGCATCAGAAGCTCCACTCCGTCGGGGGCAGCTGGAGACCAGCCAGGAGAGGTCTTCCCCAGCCCCAGAGTAGCACCATGGTGGGGGAGCAGGCCCTGCTGTGTCCCCGAAGCCCTCCGGGCCCTGCCCCACCTCAAGCTCCAGCCATGAAGAGGGGCCAGGGCTTGGCCTGGGCTGCTGCCATGTGAGGTCCGGAGGGCCATGGCGCCCACCCTCGCCTGGAAAGACGCTGTAGATCCCATCAGATTCTCCGCTGTGGGAAGGGGCGTTGTCCACCCTGGGTTTCTGCCCCTGCCCCACACTTTGGGTGAGAATCAGGGGTGTGCTGGGGGTGAGGTATCCAGAAGCTGGGGGCACAGAAAAGGGCACAGCAGGGAGCAGGGCAGGGGCCACCCCCGAGGTGGGGCCGTGACCGTTAACTGTCTCCAGCTGGGTGGGAGGTCCTGGTAGGAGGGTCCTGTCTTTTCACCCAGGGCCCCCCTGCACCTGACACCGTGCTGACACCCATGTCCTCGACAAACACAAACCGAATGGATAAAGGAGAGGAACAGAGGCCCCAAAGGTAGGGACAGAAGCTGAGCTCCAAGGGGCCCCTGCAGACCCCCAGAGAACCAGTGTGGCCAGCACACACATCCTGTGGGGAGGGAGGGCAAGGGAGAGGGCTCACAGGGCACAGCCCAGGGCACCATAGAGGAGACCAGGCAGGGGGAGACCACACGTGTCCTAGCACGTGAACCTGTGTGTCTCTGCATACCTGTGCATGGGTGAGGAGGTATAGGGCCAATGCTGGGGCCAGAGCAGGAAAAGGCAGGAAGAGACAGCCTCCAGGCTCCTAGAGAAGCTGAGGCCACAGTGTCCTTGTCTGAGGGACAGGATTCTATGCAGGGGTGGGGGAGAGAGTGAGAAGTGATAAGTAGTGTATCAGGACCAGCTGAGAAACAAGGCAAGGGGTGACGGTGGATTTTGTCTTCAGAGAAATAAGGCAGGGAGTCAGCCTGCAAACTGCATCCTTTGGAGGAAAAAAGGGCAACTGGATGGTGCCTGCAGTGCTGGAAGGATAGGGTAGTGGCGTGTTCTGTGTCCCGTGTCCCTAAGAAACAACCAGCAGATGACGCATGTATCGTGTCACTGGAGAAATAAGGCAGCAGGCAGGATGACTTAGAGAAATAAGGCGGTGAGCGGTCTGTGCATCATGTCCGTAAGAAGTAAGGCAGCAGGATGACGTGGGAATCATGTCCATCAGGAAACAAGGCTGCAGGGTGGTCTGTGTAGCCTTCTTTGCAGATGGAGTCCACCTGCCACTGTGGGAACCCATCTGTTGGGGTAGGGCTCACGCTGAGGCCCCGGTGCAGCTGGAGGGCGGGAGCCCCAGGGAGCGCCGACAGTCTCCTGGTCCTTGCGGTCAGGCTATTTCTTGTCCATCATCTGCATTGGACAATGGGAGGAAAAGGAGTGGGGAGCATTAAATACCAGGCATTCCTTTGGGTCCCCTCCCACTGTGGGAGCTTCTCTGTCCTCTCAATAAATCTTGCTTACTAACACACACACACACACACACACACACACACACACACACACACACACACACACAAATACCAGGCATTCTACTCTTGGGATTACACCAGAGGCCCAGGCACTTGCCACACACTCCAGGTGGGGAGTGCATGTATGACAGCTGTACCATAGCAGCCCCTGCACTGACCACTGCCCCGGGGGCCCAGACGCAGGCAGCTCGAGGGGCTGGAGGGAGAGCGACCCAGCTCACCTCCCATCCCTCGGGCCATGCGCCCAACACGGTCCCCCCTGCCCCTCTACCTGGAACCCCTTCCCATCTCGCCACTTGTCCACCCATCTACCCTCCCAGTCCTGGCCCAGAAAGTCCTGTCTCTAGCAGGAAGCCCTTCCCCAGTGTCCCTTCCCCTTCCTGAATTCCCCAAGGGAAGCTCTCCCCTTCTTGTCTCCATGTGGAGGGACATTCAAGGACCCTCATCCCTGTCCTCACTCCACAGTCTGACCTGAATGGACAGCTGGGAAGAAGGCCTAGGCCTGTCCCTGCCCGTCCCACTCCCCTTCTCTGAGTTCTGTTGATGGAGGTGGAGCAGAGTTCCCCCATCGGGGCACACCCCTGTGGCCGTCCCATGTGGCCAGAGCCTGGGAAGCCAGGTTGCCTCCCTGAGAAGCAGGATTGGGAAGCCAACTGTCTTGCCATGGTCCCAAGCAACACTCCCCCAACCAAGCTGGCATTTTGCTGTCCATCAGCTCAGTTTTTGTGTGATCATAGGTCCTTTGTCCTACATACTCCACTGCAACTGCTGATGTCATAGTAACATGAATAATAATGACCGCTGACCCTTACTAACCACCTACTGTGTACCAGGAACGTGGCTGCCTGGTGAAAAACACTTTTCCAGCCTCCCCAAGTTGGGGGTTACGTGACCAGGTTCTGACCAATAGGATGTGAGCAGAAGTGATGCCAGCTAATTTTTTTTTTTTTGAGTTGGAGTCTCACTCTGTCACCCAGACTGGAGTGCAGTGGCCGCTCCCGGCCACTGCAGCCTCGACCTGCTGGACTCTGGTGATCCTTCCGACTCAGCCTTCCAAGCAGCTGGAACTACAGGTGTGCGCTACCATGCCTGGCTGATTTTTGATTTTATTGTAGAGATGAGGTCTCGATGCCAG
>NW_007258159.1:803057-809258 GCF_000164805.1 Carlito syrichta | reverse complement strand
CACCCTCCCGTGAGCCCCTTATTCAGAGACGCACAAACACACAGACACACAGACTCAGCAGCACATGGCCTTACCTTCTTTGCCTTCAGAGTGTTTCAGAGGCTGCAGGGCTGCAAAAGAGCAAGGGACACGTGGTAAGGGGGAGCCAGGGAGAGCGGTGGGGCAGGGGCCAGGTGGGGGTGAGGGCCTGGTAGGACCGGGAGGGAGGACAGGAGGGGGACAACACCAGGGAAGGGGTACTAGGATGCCGGCCCAAACCCCAGCTCTATTCCGCAGCTTGACCCTCACCTCTCTGGGTCTCAGTTTTCTGCATCTATACAATGGGGACAAGTAGCCAGCCCCCCAGTGGGCTGGAGATTCAGAAGGGCACTGAGTCCACTCTACACGGGGAGGGGAGTGAGGGATGAAAGGAAGCTGGCAGGTGTGCAGGTATCCCTGGGGGGTCCAAGACCATGTGGCACCGAGACTGACCAAGCCTTCAGCCCACCAGCTTCTCCCGCTCCCTCCCTTCTGCCTCTGAGTGTGAAAAATGAGGTCTGATCCCAGAGCGGTCTCTGGGCCTGCCACACTGGCACCAGCAGGCAGAGAATTAATTGGCATAATTTATAGCAGTCCCCAGGTGTCAACCTCCTGCCAGGCCTTCTGTGGGGGTGGGGAGGGAACCGGTGTCAACTGGAACATCCAAAATGGCTCAGCTGAAGCCAGCCTCACCCAGTCCAGGATGCCCTGGAAGTGAGGCCCCGGGTGGTCACAGGGCACAGAGCCTGAGCAACCCCCAAGCTGGGCCCAGTTTTCTGTGCTGTGCCCTTTGCAAAGCACCTCCCTCTGCAGTCACCCAAGAGCCCATCAAAGCAGCCCGCTAGTGCCATCAGAGCAGGGGCAGGGGGACACTTTACAGATAGGAAACTGTAAGCCCAGAGGGGCAAAGTCCCATGCCCAAAGGGACAAAGCCTCTAACTAGATGGGATTGTCCTACGCTATGTGTCCAACAGCGACAGGACACCAGCGTGTTAAGCACTTATTAAGCACCAGCTATGGCACCAGGTCCTTTCTATCTGTTATCTCATTTAATTTAACCCTAACAACCCATGAACCTGTTAGTATGCCCATTTTACATATGAGGAAGCTGAGGCCAGAGAGGCAAAGTAGCTTACTCAAGGCCACTCAATTTACATGGATGGAGCTGGAATTTATAAACCCAGCCTGCCCTGTCTCCCAAGCCCACTGAGAAAGACACCTAGAAGACTTCAAGGAAGCCACCAGATGTCACAGTGCAGGGCTAGTCAGGTAAACTTGGTCCTGGCAGACGGGTAAGGCTGGCAGGAGAACGAAGCTGCACCTGGGGAGTTGGGAGACCCACTCACCTCCAGGCCTTGCTCGGAGCACACAAGACTCACGGGGGGAAGGCCTCTGACCAGATGATATGCTTCATTCAAACCCTACAGCACATCTGTTCCTGCACATCCTGGAGTTCTCGACCCTGGCCCTGGTGTCCTCACCCCAGTCCCTAGAGTCCTCGTCCCCGACCCTGGAGTCCTTGCCCCTGTCCCTGGTATCCTCACCCCCATCCCTGGAGTCCTTGCCCCATCCCTAGTGACCTCACCCCTGTCGGCGGTATCTATGCTCCCATCCCTGGAGTCCTCGTCCCTGTCCCTGATATTCTCAACCCTGTTCCTGGAGTCCTCACCCCCAGCCCTAGTGTCCTCACCCCCATCTGTGGTATGCATGCCCCCGTCCCTGAAGTCCTTGCCTCTGTCCCTGGAGTCCTTGCCCAGTCCCTGGTATCCTCGCCCCTGTCCCTGCATCCTCCCCCAGCCAAGGGGACAATTCCACACTTAGACTCACCCGTCTTGGATCCTTCTCCCTCCACATCCTGGTCCTCAGCTCCTGAAAGGCAAGAACTCAGTGTGAGCAGTTTCACCCCTGCATTTCCTGTCTAGGCTGTGAGGCAAGTAATGGGGCCTGAACGGGCCTCTGGCCCAAAGGCTGGACCCAGCGTTGGTGCCTGAGATCAGCGCCAAGCCTGTGACAGGATGAAAGGTCCCAGCCCACAGTCTCCGCATACCCAGCCACGGACCCTCCCATCCGCCACCCTCCCATCCCCAACCCATCTGCTTGCTCAGGGCCCTGCCTACCAGCCCCCGCCTTCCAGCAGACTCACTTCCTACCCCCACTGCACAGGGACTTGCCTGTCCACCAACAGACCACTGTCCCCTCCCTCCTGACGTGTGGTCACCCCCTGGCGTCTGGTGACCCGTTCACCCTCCGTGCCTTTGTTTACCCATGTGCCACCCTGAAGTCAACTCACCCACTCAATGTCCTCAGGCCCACTGGCCAATCCCCGATGCCCAGTCGGACTGGGTCTGGGCCCTGCACACGGTACCTGCTTCAGACTCCCAGCCCAAGGCAGACATGCTCCCACCAGCGACACACATACCCCAAAAGGCCACGTGTGTGCATGTCCCTGCTCTAACCTGCTCTCATGCAGACACACTCCCATGGCTCATCCTGCCACAGGCGTGCCTGGCTGCAAACACACCATCCCCTCGGGGCGCTCGGCCTTGCACTCATACCCACACACTTCCAGCCGCATCTGCACAGGGACAGGCAGGCCTACACCTGTTCATGCCCGCAGGACATGGACTCAAGCCCACACACATACAACCTGGCCCCATGTGCACAGTCACACTGTCACTAGAAAGTGACGCCCTTGCTGTCAGCCACAGCAGCGTCCCCGAGACGCGCGTGCGTACACACACCCTCCTCCTGCCCATCTTACTTACCTGCACGCTCCTCCTCACAGCTCTGCCTGATCTTCCTCCAGCACACAAAGGCTAAGGCCACCAGCAGTACCACGAGACACACAGAAAGCCCCACGGTCACCCACAGGGCCTCCGGGGGGAACGTCACAGGCTGCCCTGGGAGGGGAAAGGGGAGAACAAGGCGGTCATGCCTGGCCCCCATGGTCCTAGCGACAGCACCGTCTGGCTCCAAGGTGTGAAGAGGGATGCCCTCCCTCCCTGGGTGCCCACACTATTAATAAAGCTCATGTGTGTTCCCACTGTCCCTTTTCCACACACCTGCCAAACCTGTGGCTGAACTAGGGAGGGCTGAAGACTCTGTAGTTGTATGGTGCTCAAGAACCTTCTATGGCTCCCTACTGACTTTAGAATAATTCTCAAGTTTCTTAGAATAATTCAAGGACCTCCAGAATCCAGCTGCTGCTCACCCTCCCCCAGCCTGTCTTTCTGATCTCACAACAGGAACCTCTGCCCCAGCAAACTGGAGTCCTAACAATTCTCTGCAGAAATTACCGGCTCCTTCCAGCCTCTCAGTACCATGTCTGTCAGTTTCCCCTCCCAAAAAAGTGCTCCCTACCTCTCCACCTAGTTCAGTAGTCACCTCCTTGGGAGGCCTTCCCTGATGACTCCAGACCCGCCCAATGAACATCTCTTCCTGTGGACCAGGTGCCCGGAAACTATGGCCCATGGGTCAAATCTGGCTTATGGCCCATCTCCATCCAGTCCATGAACTGGTTTTGGCTTTTCCATTTTTCCAGGGTGATCGAAAACAGAGGAGAGGAGGAGGAGGAACAGTAGGAGAAGAAACAGCCAGAGAGACGGCAGGTAGCCCACAAGCCTGAAAGTTACTCCCAGGCCCTCTGCAAAAAATGACTGCTGAGTCCTGTGTATAACGAGGATGCTGGAGTGAGGGTTCTGAGCTATGCTGCCCAGGCTTGTCTCGAACTCCTGGCCTTAAGCAATCCTCTTGCCTCAGCCCCTAAAAAGGGCAGGGATTACAGGCATAAGCCACCATGCTGGACTTGGATTTTTGGGGAAGATGAGGTCTCGCTATGTTGCCTTCACCGATTTTGAACTCCTGGCCTTAAGTGATCCACCTGCCTCAGCATCCCAAAGTTCTGGGATTACAGGTGTGAGCCCCTGTGCCCAGCATAGAGGAATATTTCTACGAAGCACAAAGACCCCTCCTGTTAGATATCTCATGCCAAGAAGGATGGCGTTAAGGCGTCTGAGCCTGGGTCAGGGCCAGCAGCTGTTCTGAGCACAGCCCTTCAAGGCTCTGTCACAGTCCCTGGACCCACACTGGGTCCTGGGCAGAGGCCTTGAGGGAAAAAAAGCATAGTAAAAACTGTGCTGCTTTCCTTTGCTCTCTGGGGACAGCGAGTGCCCAGGGCCTCAGTGGCCTGTGCGGAGGCCCCGTCAAGGCATTGTGCAGTGCCATGAACCTTTGGGTGGCAGAGGCCCACTCAGACACACCTCAGGCAGGGATCTGCAGCATATGTTACTTTCCACCGCTGCTCTGGACACAGGAAGCAAAGGGACCCATTACCCCAATGGGAAAGGGGCCAGCAGCTGCCACGGTGGCCAGGAGGGCCCATCCCCAGAGCACACATGAGAAACCCCTGGACATCCCAGCATGGGGTTCAGGCCACAGAGGAGCCACGGAGACACTCAGGGGAGGTTCTCCTCTATGTCCCCCAGGCAGGTGTTGGTTCCTGGAACACGGGTCAGACTCACCCCTATCTACGAGGAGAAGATAGATTTGGGGCTTGGACCACATCTTCAGCCCCCACCTCCAGGGCCTGCTCCATAATGCCCCCTCTGCAGAGAGGCCCGGACAGCACATTGACCTCCCTAACTTCTATCAGGTGTGGGAGGCCAGCTGGAGGCCCGGCAGTCTGAATCCCAGGATGTCTAGTGAAATGCAGGCCAAGGGCTGCAAAGTAGGCCAGGCCTGTGCTGACAGAAACAGGAAGCTTGCTGGGAGTGGGAAGGGGGGTACAAGGATGGGGGGCTGGGGAGGCAGAAGGTAGGGGGAATGCAGGAGGACAAAGCTGGACTAGGGTCCTGGGTCATCCGCTCCCTGCAGGGTACCAGGGATGAGTTTCAAGAGGAAACGAACTTTCCCAAGTGACACACAGATGACTGCATTTGTTATCCGGTTTGCAAAGAGGGGCCAGACCCCCGAAAGAGGCAGAGCTGTGAACTTGGGAAGGTTCCCTTTTCTCTCTAGACCTCAGTTTTCTCATCAGTAAAATGGAAACAAGGGCCTACATGAGATCCCTTTCAATGTCAGCTACTGAAGCTTAAAACAGAGAATTATCTCTCAGTGGGGTAAAAGCTCTCCTGGTGGTCACATTGCTAAGTGTGACCCCTTGGACACAGCATCACAAATATCCAGCCCAGCCCAACATGCAAATGACCACAGTCTCCTTATACTTCAACCCCTTATCAGCTCCCACGTGGCCCTGAAGGCTACCTGATCACCACCCCCACTCTCAGAAAGCCTCATGTTCTCTGACAAGATCACTCTACTTTGTATTTATTTTCTATTAGTACCGTTTTAACTACCATACCCTATGCTATTCTCTAGAAAGTCAAAGAGGTGACACAGAACATTTCAAGAGCCCAAGGCAGGCCACTGTCTTGCTAAGCTATAGTCTGGCCCTGTGTTCTTTGACCTACGACCAGGCTGTGTTTTCCTGAGCTTTGACTCCCTCCCCTAACTTGGGGAAGTGAATCACCCCTACCTCCCCCATTCACCGTTGCTTTGTTAAACTCTGGTGTGTCCACATAGTTCTTTGAACTGTGGCCGCCATGTTTCTTGGATTCGGCCCCTCCCCTACCTTGGGGAGATCAATCTCCTCTCTCTCTCTCTCTCTCTCCCTTCCTCATTTGGTTTCTAAATAAACTATATTTTCTAATCTAAAAAAATAAAAAAATAAATAACCCAGGGCAGTGACTCCCTCACAGAAAGCCCAGACCTAGGGGGTCTCCAGAAGAGAGTAGGCTTAGTCTTGGGAAGGTGGTGGGCACAGGGAACACAGCCTTTCCAGAAGATAACACCTAACAGAAAAGCAGGAATGAGCCCAAATTCCTAGAAGTGAAAGTCATGGGAAAAGAAAGGAGGAGGCCAGGCATAGTGCCTCATGCCTGTAATCCTAACACTTCGGGAGGCCAAGGCGGGAAGACTGCTTGGGCTCAGGAGATCGAGATCAGCCTGGGCAACATAGCAAGATCTCGTCTCTACAAAAAAGAAAGGAAAAAAGAAAAAGATTAGCCAGGTGATACTGGGGAGGCTGAGGCAGAAGGATCACCGGAGCCCAGGAGGTCAAGGCTGCAGTGAGCCATGATCACTGCACACCAGCTTGGGCAAGAGTGACACCCTGACAAAAAAAAA
>NW_007258159.1:799925-803037 GCF_000164805.1 Carlito syrichta | reverse complement strand
AAAAAAAAAAAAAAAAAAAAAAAAGAGGAGAAGGAGACAGAACCTTCTGTCTTGCCCTCAGAGTATCCAACGAGGGCCCCAGGAAAGCTCAGTTAGCCCAGGGGCAGAGCTGAGGAGGCCAGCTAAACCAGCAGGTCTAGAGAAGGACTGCTCAGAGAACTCTCAGGGCCAAACACAAACGGAGACCTCCACTCTTGGCCTGAATATTTACCTGAGCCCCCCCCCCGCACAAGGGATGCCCACCTGGCTTGGACCCAGAAACCAGGAACTAAGAGAATCGCCAAATATACAGCCTCAATCCAGTGTTTGGCCCCATGGGGGCGCAGAGACAGCCGCGGCCAATCCAGTTGCGCCTGGGTGGACTAGTTCAAGTCCACTCACACCCACTCAGGTGAGGCGGGCCGCCTGGCTGGGTCTCAGGGCTTACAGGAACAGACGGGGCTCACGTGCGCTGCAATACTTTCCGCTACCGTCACCATGTCCCTGGGCCATGCCTGGTAGCGGCCCCAGCACGCCCGCCCACGCCTGCCTCCGGATTCCAGGCAGATACCTGTCCTCTACCTAAGCACGAGTGCCACCGGAAGCACTCTTAGGAAGGCAGATATTGCATATGATTCTTATCAACTCATTAAAGCAAGTCCCTTAAGAACTTCTTGTTGGCAAGAACCTGAGGCGCCCGAAATCCACGGAAGTGATTTTTAAGAAATCCTCTGACCACCCAAACCCCTTGAATTTCCAGCGCAGGGTCTAGCAAAGAGGTGGCCGCTGTCTCCCTTCCTTCCTCGGCGGTCCCTCCGCCCCTCACCTGTGATGGTGACGGAGCCGTGCGCGTCCTGCTGCAGCACCGGGTTGCGCACCAGGCAGCTGTAGGTGCCGTTGGCGCCCAGGACCACCCTCAGGACGCTGCGCACGTCGAATAAGCCCTGCTCGTTGGCCATCTGCGACGTGCTCACGTTGCCGGACAGGGGCGCGCCCTGCCCGTCCTGCCAGACCACCTCGGCCTCGGGGTAGCCCCGGTAGCTGGAGCACGTGATGGTCACCGTGTCCCCGGGACGCAGATCCTGGCTGGGCTCCAGGGTCATGCTGGGCTTCGAGTAGGGGGCTGAAAGGTGGCAGGTGTCAGTGGCGAGGGCGGGGGAGAAAAAGGACGCGTCGGGCTGAGCACAAGGGTCCTCTCGGGTTCTGGGGCGGCGGCACAGACGGGGGCGGGCTGGGGGGGGGCGGGCCGAGGCGAGGGCGCCCCGCCGGGTGCTCACCCGCCACCTGCAGGCTGACGGCCGCGCTGCCGAAGTCCCGGATGCTCACGAAGCAGGTGAAGCTGCCCTCGTCCGCCACGCGCACGCGCCGCAGCCTCAGGGACGCGTTGCCCTGCGCCAGCAGGTCCGGGAACAGCGCCGTGCGGTTGGCGTAGGCGCTGCCCTGGTCGCGGCCCTCGGCGAAGCTGTGCACCAGCTGCTTGGTGTCCGTCAGCTGCCAGATGAGGTTCAGCTGCGCCAGGCTGAAGCCGGGCTCGGGGGAGAAGGAGCAGCGCAAGGTGGCGTCGGTGCCCACCAGGGCCACCACGGGGTCTTCAGGGACCCGGACCTCCACGGCTCCTAGAGACGGGGCGGGGCGATGAGGCGGGTCGGAGATACACCAAGTCTCCCTGGGCTCCTCCCCCCATCCCAGCTAACCCCAGGCCCTACCCACCCCTCCCTTTAGGCCTGAGACCCAAAGTTCATTGGCTTGGGTCCTCATCAGTCCAGGAAACAGTGAGCAGCTGAACGTGCCAAGCATAACTGCAAGGACCACAAAGAGAACAACACTAAGATCAGGCCCTTCCAGAACTTACACTAACAGAAGAGAGAGACACACTGCGCACAGATTCTAATCAGCATGTGAGTGGGGTGAGAAAGAAAAAAAGCCAACGAATTTGAAGGTAAAGTGGTGGCTTTTCAAAAATCTGCCAGGTACTTTACACCTGCCTATGCGATCTGTATTTTCTGGTAAGTACATGTTATTTTTATAAATTGGGAAGGGGACTTTAAAAAAAAAAAAAAAACGCCAAAAATGTTAATAGTGGTTTTCTCTGGTTGGTAGAGGATCGCGAGTGCTTTTTTCTTTTCCTAAATAAACATGATTAGCTTTTGTAAAAGAAAGAACACCCACACCTTTCAATATGGTGGTGAAGCATGTGCTCTTGAAAGAAGTGGTATTAAGCTGATATTTACAGGGGATGAAAGAGAGTGGACATACAGAGAGCCAGGGTGGGAGTGTTCCAGGCAGTGGGGACAGCAGGTGGGGAGACCCTGCAAGACCCAGCTTGCAGTGTGAAGACAGCAGCATGAGTCCAGTGTGGCAGAAGCTTCTGGATGGAAGGGCGTGTCTCAGCCAGCTGAGGTCAGTCAAGGAATTGAGGTGTTTCTGTGAGGAATGGGAAGTCACTGGAGAGTGTTTTAACCCAGCATAATCTGGGTAACAAAACTTGAAACTCACTCTAGCTCCTCTGTGGAGAGTGGCTTATGGGACAGCACGACGGGGGCCAGCTAGGGAGCTATTTCAGTCATCCCTGTAAGAAGTGGTGGTGGCATTGCTTCAGAGGATGGCAGGAGAGATGGAGGGAATGGATTCAAGGTTTATTTTTATTTTATTTTTTAAATTTTTTTAATTTTTGAGTCAGAGTCTCACTCTGTCACCCAGACTGGAATGCAGTGGCACGCTCCCGGGCCACCGCAGCCTCGACCTCCTGGGCTCCGGTGATCCTTCTGCCTCAGCCATCCAAGTAGCCGGAAATACAGGTGCACGCTACGATGCCCGGCTAATTTTTTTTTTTTTTAATTTATTGTAGAGATGAGGTCTTGCCAACTTGCCCAGGTGGGTCTCGAACCCACAGGCTCAGGCAATCCACTCGCCTCGGCCTCCCAAAGTGCTGGAATTACATTATTGCATCATTGTTCTCAATCAGCTTAACATGTAACCAACCATGCTGCCCATTAAAAGAGGACTTGATTTTAAAAATGTGGCACATATACTCGATTTATTATTATGCAGCCATACAGAGGAACACAATCATTAACTTCACAGCAACCTGTATGGACTTAGAGTCCATAATACTGAGTGATCTTTACAGAAA
>NW_007258159.1:795168-799905 GCF_000164805.1 Carlito syrichta | reverse complement strand
TCAGGCAATCCACTCGCCTCGGCCTCCCAAAGTGCTGGAATTACAGGCTGAGCTACCGAGCTCAGCCAGCTTCAAGGTTTATTTAGGAGGTAGAAGCAACAGCTTGGGCAACTTGGCAAGACCTCATCTCTACAATAAATCAAAAAATTAGCCAGGCGTGGTGGTGTGCGCCTGTAATTCCAGCTACTTGGGAGGCTGAGGCAGAAGGATCATCTGAGCAGAGCAGGTCAAGGCTGCAGTGGCTGTGAGTGTGCCACTGTACTCCAGCCTGGGCAACAGGGTGAGATCCCAACTCAAAAAAAAAAAAAGTTAAGCAGTAGATCCTGATAATCTTTCTTTTGGGGAGGTGAGCCCCCACCCTGGCACTGTCAGTCCTGGGCAGTGGCTAGATTTAGTGTGTGCTTTGGGCACCAGCAGAGCAGACACACTGAAGTGTATGATGATTGACCCATCTTGAAACAAAGCTCACTGAATGCAGCACCCTGTAAGGGTTTCTTGCATTTAGGAAAATAACCTTTGCTCTCTGGCTAGTATTTTTCTTGCGAATGGCACATAGTGAGAAGGGATCATAATCTTTCCGCAGTACATGGAGATGTCTAAAGGTCTTTAGCTGACCCCAGAGCTCTTGCTGCAACTCCAGGTGTCCAGAACCAGTTCTCATCCCCTGCCAGCTGGACCAGGGCGCCCCGTGTAGGGAGCATTAAGGGCATGAAACCCGAGAAGTCACCCAGACAGAGCAGCCATCCCTCAAGATGCGCATCACTTCCCTATGAACGCCAGATGGCGCCGGACACCCGGCTGTGTCTTCACCATGGAGGAAGCCGTCTCTCCCGTGAAGATGCCATTAGACTTTGTTCAGTGATACAGATATTATTATTAAAGTAGCTACTGTTATTGAGCACTTACAACGTACCAAGTACTGTGTTCAGCCTCCACCATCAATACTTACAGGGACGGATGAAATAGCTTCCTAACTGGCCTCCCTCCGACCCATCCACAATCCACTCTCCGCAGAGGGGCTAGATTGAGTTTTAAGCCTTGTTACCCCGTTTATGCCAGATTAAAACACTCTCCAGTGGTTTCCCACTGTTCACAGAAGAACCTACATTCCCCACCTGGCCCATCAAAGCCCTCCTTGATCTAGCTGAGACACACCCTCCCAGCCAGCCCCACTGTACATCGCTAAGTGTTCACACCACTTATTCCACACAGTGATGGAGCACCTTGCCCCCTTCCTGGTCCTGGGGTTAGGGCCTGCTCTTTGAACGGAGGGCAGCAGGTGACAAGGAAGCAACCGTACAATGTGTCAGGGAGAGGCAGACACAAGGAAGAATGCCGGAAGGCTGCAAACAAGGTGAGATGAAGCATGGTGTGCTGTCTCAGATGAGGCAGCTGGGAAAGCCGTGCTGAGGTGTCCTTGAGCAAAGACCTGAATGACATGAGGGATGGAGTCTGGGGACAGAACGTTCCAGGCAGAGAAAACTGTATGTGCAAAAGGCCCTAGGAAGGAGCACACGGTGTGTCCAATAAATAGCATTCTCAATTGAGCATGGTGACTCACACCTATAATCCCAGTACCTTAGGAGGCCAAGGCGGGAGGATTGCTTGAGTCAGGAGTTTGAGGCTAGCCTGGGCAACATAGTAAGACTTCACTCTACCAAAAAGAATAAAAAATAAAAAAACTAGCCTTTGCATGCTGGTAGCTTCAGCTACTTTGGAAGCTGAGGCGGAAGGATCATCTGAGCCCAGGAGGTCGAGGCTGCAGTGAGCTGTGATTGTGCCACTGCACTCCAGCCTGGGTATAGCATGAGACCCCGACTCAAGAAAAAATAAAATAAAATGAACAACATGCTCCTGTGGAATGCACCCATGCCCATTTTACAGATGAGGATGTGGAGGTTGAGAAAGTCAAGTGAGTCGCCTGTTGGATCCAGAGGTGGAATTGAGTGTGTGCTCTACCAGCCAGAGGCATGCCCTCCCCCACCACCCTATCACACCCCTCCCCCGAGTCCCCCTCACCTGTGAGGCACAGCCACAGCACTCCCAGGGCTGTGCCCATAGGCACGCCCGTGCCAGGGCTGCCCCGAGGTCCTGGTCGAGGTGGCAGCATCTCCCTGTGCAGCGGCTGACAGCTGGGCTCTCCGTGGTGGAAGGCTGTCCCTGCCTGGGAGGTTGAGGAAGGGAGGGATTCATCTCCAAGGTCATCCCCTTGCTCTCTCCCACCTCACCTCCTTCCTGTGCCTCCTGGGCTCCCTGGGGAGATAGGACAAGGGGCAGCAGGGTCTACCCTTTCAACCCTGAGATGTTAGTAGCTAAACAGAGGTAGAGGAGGCAGGTGCTGTCAAGGCCGCCCGCTCTAGGGCAAGGGCGTATGCAGGTCAATCCAGCAGTCAGTCAATTGGTAGGGGAAAGCAGGGGCTCAGGCTGGAGCCAGAACCGTGAGCTTTATCACAAAGGCAGCTGGGAGCCACCAGAGGCTTTTTGTTTTGTTTTCTTTTGGTTTTTATTTGAGTCAGAGTCTCACTCTGTCGCCCAGGCTGGAGTGCAGAGGCATGCTCTTGGCCACCATAGCCTCGACCTGTTGGGCTCAGGCGATCCTTTGCCTCAGCCTTCCAAGTAGCTGGAATCACAGGCACGTGCCCCATGCTAGCTTATTTTTTGATTTATTGTAGAGACGAGGCCTTGCCAAGTTATCCAGCCTGGTCTTGAACCCCTAGGCTCAGGCAATCCTCTCGCCTCCACCTCCCAAAGTGCTGGGATTACAGGTGTGAGCCACCGTGCCTGGCACACAGAAGGTTCTTGGGTGGGGGAAAATGACATGGTCAAAGCTGAGCTTCCTGAAGATGACTCTGACAGCACCTGCGGGATGCATAAAGGGTTCAACAGGAGGGACACACAGGTCTGGGTGAAAGGACAGCATTTGGGGATGTGGAGAGACAACGGGAGTGGTCAGGGCGTCCTTGGGTTTGAGACTCAGTGACCGGGCAGGGCATTCACTGAGACCGAGAGCCCGGAAGGTTCAAGACAGGACCCATGATGTTGGCGGCATTGGCAAAGAAACTCCTAGGGCAGGGTTCTCAGGGACGGCTGGGTGTCCAAGTGTGGGCCTCGCAAGGGGACAGTGCCAGTGTAACACAGCTGTACGGACCGACCAAGACGGACCAGAGTGGAAGAGGCCAGGACCAGGGCTGACCTGGAGACTGGGGTCAGGGCCGAGTAAGAGTAAGGTCTGGGGCCACAGGTCAGGCCTGAGCCAGGCGGGGCTGGACTTCCTGGGGCCGGCCCTGCTGGGATCCAGCCTCCGCCAAAACGCCTGGCCCGGGAAGGCTGCACACCCTCCTCCCAGGCTGCCTCCCCAACCTTCAGGCCACGTCCTGCCCCCGCCCCCGTCATGGGCCCAGGTCCCCCTCTGCCAGCCAACAAGAATAGAAACGATGTCACGTCCTCCCCACACCCTGGAGACGGCTGCATGGCTAGACCTATTTTTTGCAGGAGAAGAAAGCTGACACACAGATAAGTGATTCAGTAAATGTCATATAACCAGCTGGGGAACACAGCTGAGAGGAGTTCAGTCCTACCTGGTGCCTCCGGGTCTCCATGGAGCAAACCTCAGGACAGCCTCCACCATGGCCTGGCCAAGCCCCGCCCCGCACACACCCCCTCCAGGGAGTCCCCCAGCCAAGCTGGTGCATCCGCCCTCTACCCCCAGCTGTCCACAGCGGGGGAAACCCTGAGCGGCCACTTCCTTTCCAGACACTTCTGCCAAAATCTGGCGGCCTCAGGGCCTCACGGCCTGCTGAGTCAGCAGCCTCCGGTCCATTCATGAAGCAGCTGTGGCGGGCACCACATCCTGCTCTGTCAGGGCCGCCCAGGCCTGCAGGAAGCCCCAGAGCTGAGGGTGAGGAGCACCCAGCCTCCAGTCTCCCTTCCTCCCTTCACCAAGGCCGGTGGGGGTCTTCCCAGGCTGCTTCCACCCTCATACCGCTCCTCCCCCCACCAAGTCTCCCACCTTGCCCTGGGCCCTGCCCGAGACCCCTCACGCAGCCACTAGCTCCCCTCTTTCCCCACCAGCCCCATCTCTAAGGACCTAAGACAGGAATCTGCTCATGTTCCTCTCCAGCTCAAGAACTTCCCATGGCTCCCCATTCACCATAGACCACAACCCTCTGCCTGACACCCACAACCCTCCTGAGGACCATCTGTTCTATACATCAGGTGAATTCCTGCCACTTGGCAGCGGCCGGCAGAGAACACTTCTCCTGATCAGACCTGCCAGGGGTCCCCAAGGGCCGAGCAGCCCTTCCCTCCAGAGGGAGGACAAGGGGCTCCAGGGGTGGCCACTGAGCTTGCACCCTTCAGTTCATTTCCTAGATTCTGACCTTGGAAGCCCACCCTGGTGGCCTGCACTGGAGAGAAGCCCTGACAGCCCGAGCTGAGACCTGGCAATCCTACCACCCCAGGACACTCCTACCCCAGCAGCAGGGCCCCTAGCGGCTAGAAACGAGGCGCCACTTCGAGAACAGGAGGGCGTCCTGGGGACAGAAAGCCCCTCTCTGCTCATCTGGACAGCGGCAGAGCGGTTCCCAGAGCCACGGGAGATGCGCAGGGACACCGTGAACACGGGCAAATGCCCTTTCCACAAGGAGAATTCTCACCAGGAGGGACCTCCCTGCAGTCAGTGAGTGCCACCTCTCGTGGAGAGTCACCAGCGGCCCTTCCCCCTGCCCCTCCCCCCTT
>NW_007258159.1:784974-795148 GCF_000164805.1 Carlito syrichta | reverse complement strand
TCTCCTCCCCTTCCCCTCCTCCTCCTTCCCTCCCTGTCCTCTTCCCCCTCCTTCTCCTCTTCCTCCCCCTCCTCCTCCTCCACCCCAGTCCCAGCCCAATATGACAACTCCAAGAAGCCCTGCCCAGAAAGACCACAGGGCACCCTGGGCTTCCCCTGAGAAGTATCAAGGAGCCTGGCCGCCCTTGGTCTGAGGTTCAGCATGGGCATCCAATCCCAGCAGCAGAGGCCACCAGAAAGCTCCCAAGAGAAGGCCCGAGATGTGTCCCCCATGAAGCCAAAACAACAAAACTGGGCCTGGGCTGTGGGCCAAGATACCCTGGGTCTGGGGGTAGCCAAGAGGGTTGCCTGGTCCCTGCCTTGACCACCAGCACCTCCCTACATCCTCTCACCCCCAACCCCCACCTCCTCTGAACCCCTACAGAGGTTCCTGGGGCAACACCCCACAGAGAGGACAAGAGGGGTGGGAGAGACACAGAGCTCTGAAATATCAGTCAAGTCCCTGGATTCAGCTATGCCTGAAGCAAGCTATAAAGCTACCTAGACTGCCCAGATACTTGAGCCAATCTTTTTTTCCCCCTTAAACTAGTTTGAGCTCAGTTTCTATTATTTGCAGCTGAAGGAGTCCTTGAATATACATTCATTGTGTCTTCAGTCATTCATTTGACTATTCAGTGAGTGCCTGGCAGGGAGGCACTGGGGGAAAGAAAGATGACTAAGCTCTGTGCCTGCCCTCAAGGAGATGATGATGATGGTGATTGAGTTGGAGTCCCACTCTGTTGCCCAGGCTGGAATGCAATGGCATGATCATGGCTCACCTCAGCCTCCTGAGCAGCTGGGACTACAGGTGTGGGCCACCACCACACTTGGCTAATCTTTTTGATTTTTTGTAGAGATGGGGGTCGCTATGTTGCCCAGGTGGGTCCCAAACTCCTGGGCTCAAGTGATCCTCCTGCCTTGGCTCGCAGAGTGTTGGGGTTACAGGCGTGAGCTGTCGTGCCCGGCCTCGAGCAGACTGCAACAGAGAAGGTGCACATGCGTGTGAGGCGCTGCAGTCCACAGGACATTTAAGACACAGTGAGGGTGACCTGGCAGCACCTCAGAGACAGCATGACCCCAAAGCTGAGTCCTGAGGCATCCTGAGCAGCTCCCCAGGTAGACAGGCTGGGACAGGTGGCCCCTTCCCCAGCCTCAAGAGACCTGTGCTCCTGGCACTGACATCTACCTCCCAGTCAGATCTCCTTGACATTCTAGAAAGTGAGCCCAAAGTCTGGAGTTCTAGTTCCAGCTCTGGCACTTTACTGTGCAATCGTAGCTAGGTGACTTTCCCTCTCTGAGCACAATGTTCCTATTTATAACAGAAAAGCTGTGTGGGTGCCAGTGGATCTTCATCGGTACTTTAAGCTTTCGGGTTCTGTAGCCTTAGAGTTTAGCAATTAGCTGCCACGTAGTTTACACTGAAACGTACAAACTAACTGGTGGAAACTGCTAGTTTTCCCTTTGCCCATATCTCCCTTCTGTGGAATGTTTAGGCAGACACGTGAACACCCAGCTAAGGACTACAGACCCTGGCCAGGCACTGTGGCTCATGCCTGGAATCCCAGCACTCTGGAAGGCCAAGGGAAAAGGACTGCTTGAGACTAGGAGTTCAAGACAAGCATGGGCAACATAGCAAGACCCCATCTCTAAAAAAAAAAAAAAAAAAAATTAGCCAGATGTGGTGATTCACTCGTATAGTCCTAGCTACTTGGGAGGCTGAGGCAAGAGGATCACTTGAGTCCAGGAGTTTGAGGCTGCAGTGAGCTATGATCATGCCACTGCACTCCAACCTAGGCAACAGAGCAAGTCCCTGTTTCTCAAAAGAAAAAAAAAAAGGCCAGGCACAGTGACTTATGTCATTAATCCCAGTGTTTTGTTTTGGGAGGTCAATGTGGGAGGACTGCTTGAGGCCAAGAGGTCAAGACCAGCCTGGGCAAATAGACCACCCTCCCACCCGATCACTCCAAAAAATTTTTTTTTAATTAGCCAGGTTAGAGCCCTAGCTACTTGGGAGGCTGAGACGGGAGGATGACAAGCCCAAGAATTCAAGGCTATAGTGAGCTATGATTGTACCACTGCACTCCAGCCTGGGTGATAGAGTGCGACCCTCCCTCTAAAAAACAACAAAAAAGACTACAATTCCCAGGCTTCCTTGCAGCTGGGTGTGGCCATGTGACGTGTACACTAACATCTACAACTTCTGGGTCTGGGTCGTGCCCTTTAAAAAGGGAGCACACCCTCTCCCTTCCCTGCCCCTTCCCAGTGGCTAGGATACAGATGCCATCGGAGACCACAATGCCAAAAGCCACCCCCCAGGAACAGCACAGCAGCAAAGGACAAGGGCCTGAGGGCCTGGATACTCGGTGGTTTCCACGGTGAGAAATAAAACATCTACTTCAACACAGGTCACTGGTATGGGGGGGTCTCTTTTTTTTTTGAGTTGGAGTCTCACTCTTGTCGCCCACGCTGGAATGCAGTGGTACTCCCAGCCACCGCAGCCTCGACCTCTGGGCTCAGGCGATCCTTTCACCTCATGCTTCCAAGTAGCTGGAACTACAAACGCACACCACCATGCCCAGCTAGTATTTTTTTGTGTGTGATTTACTGTAGAGATGAGGTCTCACCAAGTTGCCCAGGCTGGTCTTGAACCCCCGGGCTCAGGCAATCCTGTCGCCTCAGCCTCCCAAAGTTCTGGTGTTAAAGGCTGAGCCAGTGTGCCCAGCCAGAGGGTCTTTCTTACAGCATCTGGATAACTAACTTAGGGAGCCATTCCTCCCTTATTCTCTCCTCCTGATTCCCCCTCTCCTACCCCATGAAAACTGCTAATGCTCAGAGCCACAGAAAGAAATGGCATCTAAAATAGGTATTTCAGGCCAGGCACAGTGGCTCATGCCTGCCATCCCAGCACTTTGGAAGACCGAGGCAGGAGGATCACTTGAAGCTAGGCGCTCAAGACCAGCCTGGGCAACAGACTGAACCCCCGCCCCCCCCGCTCCAGGCACAAAAAAGAAAAAAAAAATCTGAAATGGTGGTGGGCATCTGTAGTCCCCAATACTCTGGGGCTGAGGTGGGAGGATCGCTTGAGTCCAAGAGGTCGAGTCTGCAGGGAACTATTATTGCACCACTGCACTCTAGCCTGGGTGACAGAGACCCCCAACTCAAAAAAAAATGTTTTTATTCATTACCTGTGTACCAGACATTGTGCTACGCACTGCAAATCAAAATGAAGAAACTTACAAATACGAGGGGAGAAGACTGTGTATTCTTACACGTTTAAACGTCAGTCACCTTCGAAGTTCTGTCCATGTGATGCAATACTCCTATCGAGACGCTTTTTCCACTGCTCAAAACAGTTTTTGAGCTCATCTATTTTGATGCTTTTTAGCGCTTCTGCCGTTTTTTTGTCTCACCTCTTCCACTCGGCAAAACATTTGCCTTGGAGGACTTTTTTTCATCAGGGAAACAAAAAAAGTCACGGGAGAGATCGGGAGAATAGGGAGGATGGGCACGGGATCATGCCGGTTTTGGTTACAAACTGCTGAACACTCAGTGCAGTGTGGGCAGGTACTTTTGTCATGGTGGAACAACCAGTTACCTGTTTGCTACAACTTGTGTCGTTTCTTTGGCAAATCGTGATGCAATCATCTCGGAACTTCCAGATTAAAAACTCTGGTTGACCGTTTGATCCGAAGAAACAAATTCTGAGGGTAAGCCGGACTCGGTGGCTCAGCCTGTAATCCCACGCTTTGGGAGACTGAGGTGAGTGGATTGCCTGAGCCCGTGAGTTCGAGATCCACCTGGGCAACTTAGCAAGACCTCATCTCTACAATAAATAAAAAATTAGCCGGGTGTGGTAGTACGTGCCTGTAGTTCCAGCTACTTGGAAGGCTGAAGCGGGAGGATCGTTGGAGCCCAGCAGGTCGAGGCTGCAGTGGCCGGGAGTGTGCCACTGCCCTTCAGCCTGGGTGACAGAGTGAGACTCCAGCTCAAAAAAAAAAAAATAAACAAATTCTGAGTGTACTACAAGGGGCTCACTCTCCAAAAGATAATTCTGGGTTTTTTTTTGGATCCCCCTCATATAAATATTCAATTATAAATGTTCTCAAGTTGGGTAGTGTGTTTATTATGCTTCAAAAATTACCCATGTTATGTAGATTATTTTATCTCAAATAATAACAAATGCCAGCACTGTTGAAAGCTTGCTGTGATGCACCAGCCTCTTCTAAGTGCTCTTACCTGTATTAACTCTTTTAAGTTTTCCAACAATTCTACGAAGTAGGTATATTGATATCCCATTTCACGAATGAGGAAACTCAGGGACAGAGAGATTTAATAACTTGCTCAAGGTTACAGAGCTGCTACATACCATATTTATAGTTTTATATTTTTCACAATAAAAATAGGAAAAAAGCCGGGCTCAGTGGCTCAGCCTGTAATCCCGCCTTTGGGAGGCTGAGGTGAGTGGATTGCCTGAGCCCGTGGGTTCGAGACCCACCTGGGCAGCAAGACTCATCTCTACAATAAATCAAAAAAATCAGCCGGGTGTGGTAGCGCGCCCCTTTAGTTCCAGCTACTTGGAAGGCTGAGACGGAAGGATCGCCAGAGCCCAGCAGGTCGAGGCTGCGGTGGCCGGGAGCAGTCACTACACTCCAGTCTGGGTGACAGAGTGAGACTCCAACTCAAAAAAAAAAAAAATAGGAAAAAAGGTGTGAGAAACCGACAATTAAAATATAATATGTCCAGGTCCCTGGACACGCTTATACAAGGCGTCATCAGGGTGGAGGTCAAGTCGTTCACTGTGGGCTACAGAGGCTTGGTGAGGACTACATGGAGGAGAAGGCAGCAGGGCGACTGGCAGAAAGGACAGTATGAGCCAAGTCATGGAGGAGTGGACGTCCATGCCATGTAGACGGGACTCCAGGGGAAGCTGGGACTCAGATGAGGCCAGGGAGGTCGTGAGGGGCGGTTAAGGCCCTGGATGGAGTCTGCATACAGTGGGTCACACTGTGAGCGTCCCTGCACTGCCACCCCCTTCCATCCTAGACTGTCCTGAACAGCCCTGACGGACACCACCTCCAAGTTCACTCAGCACCAGATAGGCAGCCCTGGGGGCTGAAGACAAATCCAGTTAAAACAGATGATCGTCTTTCCGCCATCTTGGAGCCCACAGAGGCCTGCTGGGAACAGGACTTCTAAGAGGCAAATATGTCTGGAAGGCAGTGGTCCTCAGCCATTTTTGCTGGCTCTAAACAAGGTCTCTGGAACCAAAGGAAGCACACAGCTCTTCTCAAAACTGAAGGTGTTTATGCCCGAGATGTAACTGAATTCTATTTGGGCAAGAGGTGTGCTTATGTATATAAAGCAAAGAACAACACAGTGACTCCTGGTAGTAAACCAGACAAAACCAGAGTTATCTGGGGAACGGTAACGCGGGCCCATGGAAACAGTGGCCTGGTTCGTGCCAAATTCCGAAGCAGCCCTCCTGCTAAGGTCATTGGACACAGAATCCGTGTAATGCTGTACCCCTCAAGGATTTAAACTAATGGAAAGTAAATCAATAAACGTGGATCTGTGTTCTTGTATTTTTGTTAAGTGGCTTTAAAAACCTTATTGCCCTGAATTGACTTGCTATTAAAATGGTGGAGGTTATCCACCATTTTCAGAATACAAGGAAGTCAGAGACCTGTATATGTTGTAACAGCAATTACAGGGCGAGTATAGAGATTTTGAAGATAACAGGGGTTTTCATGTAAGTATCTTAGTGCAAGGCCTTAATGGGGGAGAAGCTTTGGGGAAGGTGAAAAGGTGACTCCTTTCTTCATTAGATTGAGAGTAAGTGAAAGAAGTTTAAAGTTACCTTTTAAAATACCTTATAATACTATGCACTCGTTCAATATAGATTGGTAGGGAAACTTAGAAGTAAAAGTGGAAATTGGGAGTAATTTAGACATTATATTGATGGGCTTTGGCAGCTCATTCAAATAGGCTGAGATGAGACATCCTTGGGATTTGTGACTGGACAGACGTTCCAGTATCTTATACTTGACTGGAAGTATGTATGCTGAGAATATCAAAGTTAAGCCATGTTATTCTACCTCAGAAAGTGTCCTGTGGTATATGGGGGGAACAGTGCATGCTCAGGTAGCAGCTTTTCTTGCCTTCATGTTTTAATGTAATAAAGTGCAAGATTATGTATTTTAGCATGTTATAAAGAAGGCTCCAGAACATTTCAAAATCTTGAGGATATGCTAAAATAAAATTTTGAGCTTACATCAGTTAAAAAAAAAAAATAGACGATCAGCTCCCCACAGGGTCACCTCCCATCTGGCCTGAACTTCAACTCCTTGACAAAGAAGCAAAACATACGCCGGGCAGACCCTCTCTGTCTTCAGCAGGTGGCCTTGACACTGTTATTTTATGCCATGTCCTTTATTCCAGAGCATGCTCCGGGTTGGCCCCTCCTTCGTGCATGGAACCCAGACTATGTGGTGCTGGGGGTTCAGGGAGCCATCCCCTTAGCCTCCTGCCTGGGCATGTGAGCAGCACTGACTCACTGGAGAACACTCGAGTTGCCCTATTTATTCAGTGACCGGCTCAGGAATAGCTGCCCGCCAAGCAACGCCCAGCAGAGATTTCCCCAGAGCTTTGCTGTTGGAGCCATCAGAAAAGATCCTTTCTTTTTTGTTGCTGTTTTTGTTTTTTTAGAGATGGGTCTTGCTATGTTGCCCAGGCTGGTCTTGAACTCCTGGTCTCAAGGGATCCTCCCATCTTGGCCTCCCAAAGTGCTGGGATTACAGCTTCAACCACCACACCCAGCTGTCAGAAAAGACTTTCTTGCAGAGGCTGCTGAGGAGGAGGAGACCGCCTGGGGCTATTAGCAATGAATCCATCAGCTCCCAACAATCTAAAGAATTGATCTAAACAGATAAACAGAGGCAACAGGGAAAGCGGTGGGTATGGTGCCTCAGACATCACTTAAGCTCCTATGCCTGACACAAACTGCACACACAGACTGCCCAGGTGCTTGAACCAATCGTCTTAAAGCCAGTTGGAGCGAGGTGTCTATGACCTAACTGAAGAAGTCCTAGACCGTATCTGCTGTATCTCTGCCCTGGTCCTCTCCACCTCCTCTTCTCTCCCTGGCCTTCCAAGTCACCAGCACCCCTTGCCTCAGCGACTGACTACACAAGCCTCTTCACCAGTCTCTCTTGTTCCACTACCCAATTCTTTTTTTTTTTTTTTAGAGACAAAGTCTCATTCTGTCGCCCAGCTTAGAGTGCAGCAGCACTCCAGCTTGGAGTGCAGCAGATCAAAGTTCACATCAGCTTCAAACTCCTGGGCTCCAGCGATCTTTCTGCCTCAGCCACCTGAACAGTTGGGACCACAGGCGGTTGCCACCACATCTGCCTAATTTTTTAAAATTTATTTTTTGTAGAGATGGGGTCTTGCTACGTTGCCCAGGCTGGTGTTAAACTCCCGGTCTCAAGTGATCCTCCCACCTCAGCCTTCCAAAGTGCTGGGATTCCAGGCATGAACCATCACGCCCCTCCTCCTCACCTAATACCATACTCCAATCTACACTCCAACAGTAGCCGGACCAGGACAACTGCTCTAAAAGCATCAATTACATCACATCACCACCTTCAATCATTAATCCAAGAGCTAGCTGTCCACTTCCCTTGGGATGAGGTCCCAGCTCTGCCACAGCCTTCAGAGCCCTATCTGGCCCGGCCCCGCCCACCAGCCCAGCCTCACCTCCTCTCATCTGCCCCTCTCCACAGGGGGTTGCTTTCAGTTTCTCCAACAACCCTCTCCACAGGGGGTTGCTTTCAGTTTGTGTCAGGCATAAGAGCTTAAAGTAGGACCCTCTTTCCTACTTTACAGGGATTTTGCAAAGTTCCTTCTTTCTGGATGACATGGAACTCTGGTTTGAATATCTCCTTCACAATCCACGTTGAAATTTAATTGCCATTTTACCAGTATTAAGAAATAGGGCCTTTACAAGATGAAGGGATTAATGCTATTATTATAGAAGTGGGTTAGTTATTGAGGGAGTAGGTTCCTGATAAAAAGGTTAAGTTCCTCCCTATCCTCTGTCTCACATGCCCATGCACCCTTCCGCAATGAGATGACAGCAGCAAGAAGGCCCTCACCAGACCCAGCACCATGCCCTTGGACTTCCCAGCCTCTAGAACTGTGAGCCAAATCAACTTATTTTCTTGACAAATCACTCAGGCTGTAGGATTTTGTTGCAGCAGCAGAAAATGGACTAAGACACAGTGGTTAACAACTCTATATACCCTGAGGGTCACCTTGGCAGGACGGCCGGGTCAGAGGTCTGTCACTCTAAGGAGTCCCTGTAATTGCACCCAGTCTGTTTCCTTCATGACACACTGGAATCTTCCTGAGCAGGAACTGTATCTGCCTTACTAGAGAAGACCCCCAAAAACCAGAATTATCTTTTAGAGGGCAGGATTTGTTCCTCTGGATCAAATGGTTAACCAAAGTTTTTAATCTGGAAGTTTTCAGAAGGTTGTGTCATGATTTGCAGAAGAACCATCCCAAGTTGTGGCAAACAGGTGATTGGTACTTCTACCATGACAAGGCACCTGTCCACACCATGCTGAGTGTTCAGCAGTTTTTGACCAAAAGTGGCGTGACTCCCATGCCCCACCCTCCATATTCACCCGATCTCACCCCAAGTGACTTTTGTTTCACAATCCACAATTGAAAAAAAATCCTCAAAGGGAAACATTTTGCTCCTGTGGAAGAAGTAAAACAAAAAACGGCAGAAGCACTGGAAAGCATCAGAATGGATGAGTTCGAAAACTGTTCTGAGCAGTGGAAAAAGTGTCTCCATAGGTGACATCAAATGGAGAGTACTTTGAAGATAACTGAAGTTTAAGCAAGCAGGAATAAATACACAATTTTTTATAAATAAATTCCGTTTTGGGGGGGTCTCCCTTCATATTTAACCATTGTATCCTTAATTCTGGCAAAGGACTGGCACACAGTAGGTGCTCAGTGGACTGTTCAACGCATGAGTGCATATGTGTGCAGACAGCTAGAGAGATCCACAGGTGGATGCATGCTTGCATATCGGAAAAGGATCTGGAAGCCTGATTGTGAACCCAACCCTGGAGTGTGGGAATGAGGGTTAGAGTCTACTACTATTTTCTACTTGATACCCGTCTGTTCTTGACAATGAACACATAATTCTTTTGCAATTAACAAAAGAAAAAGGAATTCAGGTATAGTGGCTAACACTTGCAATCCCAGCACTTTGGGAGGCCAAGGTGGGAGGATAATTTAAGGTCAGGAATTTGAGATCAGCCTGAACAATACAGTGAGACTCCAGCTCTACAAAAAAAAAGTTTTCTTAATTACCCAGGTGTGGTGGCCCACACCTATAGTCCTAGCTACTCAGGAGGCTGAGGCAGGAGGGTCACCTGAGCCCAAGAATTCGAAGCTACAGTGAACTATGATCACACCACTGCACCCCAGCCTGGGCGACAGAGTAAGACCATGTCTCAAAAAATAACAATAATTTAAAAATAAAAACACAAACAAAAGGAAAACAATGACATCGAAGATTTACATGGATTTTAGACCAGGCTCTATCACCCACTTGCTGACCTTTCCAGGGCAAACCTCTTGCCTTTCTGGGTCTTTGTCTTCTCACCCATCAAAGAAGAGTCCTGGCCACCATCCTGTGCTGTGACCCTATCCCATGTTGGGCTGAAGTAATCCCCAGAGGCTTCATGGAAGAAGTGAGCTCTACTATCTAAGATGATGACTTTGGAGTTGGCGTGACAGGGTGCAATCCAGACTTTGCGACTTCCTCGTCATGATTTCAGGGCAACATCCTCTGAGCCTGTTTGCTCATTTGCAAAATGGAGATGGTAAACCCTCTCCTCCTAGGATGATCACAGGGCTCAACTGAGTAAAATGACCCAAACTGATGTAACTAATAGTACGTACTCTCTAAGTGGGCGGGGCCTGGGGAGACTGGGTAGAGATCTCCAGAGCTCCCTGGGAACAGCTCCCTACTGGCCTACCCTCTTCCTTTATTTTTCTTTATTTTCTTTTTTTTTTTGAGTTGGAGTCTCACTCTGTCACCCAGACTGGAGTGCAGT
>NW_007258159.1:778607-784737 GCF_000164805.1 Carlito syrichta | reverse complement strand
CTAGACACACACACACACACACACACACACACACACACACACATCATTGGAAGCCCAGAAAAAAGCAAAGAGTCTGGGCAGAAGAACAGGAATCGGGAGGCGAAGGATGGAACAAAGCAGGAAGGGCTACAGCGAGTGAGACCAGATAGGGAGCAGACCTCACAACTCTAGCAGGCCCCTGGTACACACCTGCTTCCAGCCTCTGTGGGTCCTGCTGACACCCACCAAAAAATATCTGAAAATCCAGAAGCCTTTCCAGATCCCGCTCAAGGAAGGGCACGTTTTCTCCGGATGCCTTCAGTCTCCAGGCTGCCTTGCCTCCAAATTCTTTAGGTTTCTGGCCTCAGAATGACTCTGCCGACTCCTCTGCCTAAACACCAGGCCTCTCGGACTCTACTGGGGGCGAGTGTCACCATCTCCACCGGTCATCAGACCTCAAAGGCCTTGTAGAGCTTACCTGGGCCAGGGCCTGTCTCCACGCCCATTGCACGGATAGGGATCTGAGCCCAGAGAGGTGAGGCTGGTGGACTGAGGGCCCATATGCAGTCATCAGTAACCAGCACCGGCGACTAGGAGCTGACGAGTGCCCCAAGGCCTGATTCCTCATCTTTTTTTTTTTTGGAGTTGGAGTCTCACTCCATTGCCCAGGCTGGAGTGCAGTGGCCAACCTGCTGGTCTCAGGCAATCCTTTTGCCTCAGCCTTCCAAGTAGCTGGAACTATAGGGACATGCCACCACATCCAGCAAATTTTTTGATTTATTGTAGAGACGAGGTCTCGCCACGTTGCCCAAGCTGATCTAGAACCTGTGGGCCCAGGCAATTCTCTCTCCTCCGCCTCCCAAAGTGCTGGGATGACAAGCATGAGCCACCACACCTGGTTCCTCACCTGTTTATTGGAATCGCCAGACTGCCCTGCCTGCCCAGGGTACAGGATAGTCTCAGAAGCAAGGGACCTGGGTTCAAATTCTGCCCCAGGCTGGCTAGACACATGGCCAAGTGTAGTCTCAATCTGTCTCAATGTCTTTGAGATTCAATTCCATATCTCTAAACAAGGTAACAAGTCCTACCCCACAGGGCTGCTGGGAGATTAAAATAGGACAATATAACAGAGAGGACTCAGGAGAACACCTGGCACCAAAACAGTGGTTGCAATGATGGCTCCTGTTGTTGTTGTTATTATTACCAATATTATTTTTACAATGATTGTAGAGATGAGGTCTCACTATGTTGCCCAGGTTAGTCTTGAACTCCTGGGCTCAAGTGATACTCCCTCCTCAGCCTCCCAAAGTGCTAGTCGTATAGGCATGAACCACCACACCCTGCCTGCTGTTATTATTGCCACAGGCACGGGCACAAGATCTCCTGGACCCTTTGCATGGAGCCTCCCCTTTCCCCCCACCCCACATTCCCTACCAAGACCTCCTCTGTCAGGCTATATGCCTGGGTGCCTGGAACCATGACTCTTTCACCTAGAGCCCCCCACTGCCCAGCTCCAAAGCAGCAAATGCAAAACGTGATTTAATCTCCAGGTCCAGCTCCCTGGTGGTCCTCTGCCTTGTCCAGAGGCTGGGTCACAGCTCCAGTATGTGGCCTCCTGCCCTACTGCTGCCATGTCCTCAGCACAGGATCCCCCAAACTACAAGGAAGCTCCCATTCCCAGAAGGCTGCGTTGACTTTAAGGTGACCTGGGACCCCAGCCTCCCAGAAAAGTGTCTCTCACTGCTCCAAGGCTCCCAACAAAAAGGCTTCTCACCTTGTTTTCCTCCAACATCCGCTCCCTCTTCCTAGGGAAGGCCAACACCCAAGGGCACCGGGGTAGAGGAGGCCAATGGTCAACAGCTAAGAGCACTGGGGTCGGAGAGGATGACGCCCAAGAGCACCGGGTAGGGGAGGCAAATGCCCAAGGGCATGGGACAGGGAAGGCCAATGTCCAAGGGCACCAGAGTAGGGGAGGCTGACGCCTAAGGGCACAGAGTAGGGGAGGCCAACGCCCAAGGGTACCGGGGTAGGGGAGGCCAATGATCAACGGCCAAAAGCACCAGGGTAGGGAAGGCCAATGCCCAACGGCATCTATTCTCGGGAGTACAAAGAGAACGAGGGAGAAGGGGACAGCTGGCTGAGAGCACAGGTAAGAACTAGAGGGCACAGGGGGCCTCCTGGAGAATGTGATGAAGGCCAGGCCTCCGAAGAGCAAGATCTTCCAGCAGAGGCCCTGACTGCTGTGAGGACCACTAGTCTCGGGGTCACCCAGGTCAGACCTGGCCTCTCCCGGCTCCCCAGATGCATCCTCCCTGCCTCCCTATGAAGGCAGCTTGCCAGGCTCCAGATAAAGAGAAGGCCTGCGCTGGCCTCCACAGGGGCAGAAAGAGCCACTTCTGGAGGCTGACGGCAGCCCAGCTCCACTGTTCCCAGCTGTGAATCTTTGGGCATGTGACTTGCCTTTTCTGGGCCTCAGTTTCCCCATCTGTACACGGGTGCTCATGACACCCTACATCATAGGATTATGTGATGATTAAATGAGATGATGTCTATTAAGCCCCCAACCCAGCCCAACTCCCAAAACCAGAACACCCAATGCTCCTATCTAGCACACTTAAGGGGCAACAGAACTGGAGGTGGCAGGCATGTGGGCCGGGCGGAGTGGCTCATGCCTGTAATCCCAGCTCTCTGGGAGGCTGAGGCAGGAAGACTGCTTGAGCTCAGGAGTTTGAGACCAGCCAGGGCAACATAGTGAGACCTCTCTACAAAAAATAAAAATAAGAATAAAATTAGCTGGGCATGGTGGCCGAGGCTGTAGTCCCAGCTACTTGGGACACTGAGGCAGAAGGATCACCTAAGCCCAGGAGGTCAAGGCTGTGGTCAGCTATGATCGCACCACTGACTCTAGCCTAAGCAACGGTGAGGCCCTGACTCATTTAAAAAAAAAAAAAAAAGAAGTGCATGTGGTCGTCTCCCAGATATGAGGGGCCGCAAGACCAAAGGAAATTTCTCAAAGATCATGAAAACCAAGCCTCATGCCCTTCCTCCTCCCCAGCCCCTGGCTGTGCCCGCCCTCTTTTGCCAGTGGACTTTCCTGCCACTCCTGCCCTGGGGGTGTGGGAAATTAACAGCACTGAGAAATCACCACCCACACAGAGGATGAGCCCCTGGGCAGTGACATCATCCTCCCTGCCGCTCCCCTCCTCCCCTGACCTCGTGACTCAGATCCACAGCTCAGCAGCCCCATGTGGTCATAATCTCAAAAGCTGCTTGGGTTTGGTCATTTTTCTGCCCACGGCCCAAACCCCTTATGTCCAACCCAGCACCAGTCGGCAATGGGCCAGACACTTGTCCCACAGTGCTTTCCAGGAGGCTCTTTGGTGCTGTGGAATTCCAGCTCCTGGCTCTTTTTGTCACACCACATCTTTGATCCCCAGTCTTGACCAGCTCGGTGTCAAGCCCAAATCCCACTCCAAAGAATGAAGACTCACCCCTCCAAAGAAGGCCAAAGCTCAGCTGAGCTTGGTGGCTCAGCCTGTAATCCCGTGCTTTGGGAGGCTGAGGTGAGTGGATTGCCTGACCCATGGGTTTGAGACCCGCCTGGGCAACTTGGCGAGACCTCATCTCTACAATAAATCAAAAAATTAGCCGGGCGTGGTAGCGCACAGCTGTAGTTCCAGCTACTTGGAAGGCGGAAAGATCGCTGGAGCCCAGCGGGTCAAGGCTGCAGTGGCCGCTCCTGGCCACTGCACTCCAGTCTGGGCGACAGAGTGAGACTCCAGTCTGGGCGACAGAGTGAGACTCCAACTCAAAAAAAAAAAAACAAAAAACAACAAGAAGTCAACTTCACCAGAATGAGGACACAGACCCCCACAGGCAATGACTCTGAAGGGACAACACTTCTGTAACTGTCCTTTCCATAAACATTAAAGCACCCGACCCAGCAGTCAGAGATCTGTGCATCTGAAACATTCAGTCAACGGGCTGCCATCAGGTACCTGGACTGAGTGGAAGAGGGACAGGGACAGGAAGGAAAATGGGGTTCTCAAATCCCAATACCCTCTCTCCTCCAGGGCTATATTCACCCAGTCTTCTCACCTCTGGCAAGCTGGAGGGTCTGATTTCTCCCAGCACCGGAGTCCAGAGTAAATGGAAAAGCTTCCTGCGGGCAGGAGAAGCACCAGGAACGCCCCCAAGACACAGAACTCCAAAGATCAGTCACTGACCCGATGGAAGCATCACTGAGGTCACGTTATGCAGGGGCGATAGCTCTCTCCCTCAAGAATCCCCTCGCTGGACAGCCCCTCAGTGCAGAAACTGAGGCTCACGGGGTTGACCTGAAGTCAGTAAGAAAAGTTCATTCACATTCCACCGCAGAAGCCAGCTGTGCCATATGTAAATTTCCACGGCTAACAGTTACCCGAAGTGTTCGAAGTGTTCGTGCCTAAGCTCAGGAACTCCAGAGAGCAGGGACATGTACCCACCCAAAATACTCCCATTCCCAAACAAGCTGGAAACGTGAGCCACCGCGTGACGCCCCACAGGACCATGGCCCTCCACCCCTCTCTGCATTCAGATAAGCCCCACCCTACTGACAGGTTGACAGGTTTAGACTTCAGGTTCAAGTTTAGACTTCAGTTCCCCTGGCCTCCAACATGTCCCCACTGTTTATAGGCCCCACGTTAACAGGAAGGCTGCAGGGCATCAGATTTCCTAGGGATTTCTGGGAGGCCAGAGGGAACCAGAGAGGAGACAAAACTTAATAGAGAACTCTCTTAAAAAACAAAGCTGGGCATGGTGACTCATGCCTGTAATCCCAGCACTTTCGCTTGAGCCCAGAAGTTCAAAACCAACCTGGGCAACATAGCCAGACCTCATCTCTATAAAAAATAAAAAATTAGCCAGGAGTGGTGGCTGGCACCTGTAGTCCCAACTCCTGGAGATGGGGAGGCTGAGGAGGTAGAGGCTGTAGTGAGCTGTGATCATGCCACTGCACTCCAGCCTGGGTCACAGAGCAAGTCCTCGACCTCCACTCAAAAAAAAAAGCCCTTTCATCACTTTCTAATATAGAAACTAATGACTAAAGATAAGTTTATAAGAAAAGGACCTGGAGCCTTAATCTGATAAAGAAATCAGACTTATCTGCAATTATTTACATTCAATTTGTAGGTAGTTTTTCTCAATTAAGCCAAATAACAACCCCAACACACACATATCCACACACACACACACACACACACACACACACACACACACACACACACACAGACACACATCTTTGCTTTCCATTTGCTTAATGGTTTCCTCCCTGATAGATCCGTATCTGAGTCATCTATCACGCTTTTCTCATTAGGGCAGGTCTGGCTTAGAAATAAACCCCTGCCGTAGGCTCCCAAGCCTGCCAGTTCTCCAGCTGCATAGGAGATGCAGGGGTCCGGGCGCTGCGTTCAATCCCTTTCCCTCCAGCGCGCCCCCGCCCTGGGTACCCACCTCCCCTCCACGGCTGCCCCACCTCCTTGCCATCCTCCCCCTCACCACCTCAGAGACCTCCCAGGCGCACACTGCCCATTCCTGCCCTTCCCCGCCCCCACCACCTAGCCACCCCTACACGCGGCCAGCTGTCCCTACCTGTCCCCAGAACCTGGGCCCTTCATGCCCAGGGCTGCCCGTGGAAGTCCCCCAGCTATCCACACCGTCTTCCTTCAGGGCCAAGCAGGGCGGACCGCCTGACCACTCGCCCTCCCCTCCCCCGCGGCTCCCCCTCCTCCGGGCGGCGGTCAGAGTGTTTCCCTCCGCAGGGCCCGGGAGACCTTTCTTCCCTCCCGGCCCCGGCTCGAGGCTTCACGAAGCTTCCAGAATCACCAACGCGGCAGCAGATCTGCTCCATCCCCACTCCACACCCAGGGTCTCCGTAAGCTCAGGCACCCACCCAGCCCCCACCCGCGGCCTCCCGGAGATCTGCTGGTCCCACGGCAGCTCAGGGCCCCTCTCCACCCATAGGGAGGCGACGCCGGGTTTGGGGCGGGGTTGGATCCTGGCGCCCCCAGTTCCCTCCGGGCCCTAGAGCCGGAGCGGAGGCGGGGGCTGCCGGGCGCTCACGTGCGCGGAGCCAGCCCCGGCCGGGGCAGGACTGGGGTGTGGGCGACCCGCG